>NW_028270142.1:124008234-124158517 GCF_037043375.1 Chiloscyllium plagiosum | reverse complement strand
TTCACCTTTTGGTGAAAGTGGATCAGAATGCCTCTGTATGGTATCCAAGCTACATTTAAAGTTGACCTTGCTATCATCATGTAATCTTCTGTCCGCCTGCTCTCATTCTTGTTGACCATTTATGAATAAATGCATTCTCTTCCATGATCTTCCTGTGGATGTTTCCATTGACCTCATTGTGAATAAATGCATTCTCTTCCATGATCTTTCTGTGAACGTTTCCAATGACCTCATGACACGCAATAGATCCAGAAATAAGAACGCAAGGTATAGGATCAGGAGTCAGTAAACCGTTGATTCCCAGTGAATACAATTTCTGATCTAAGTACGTCTCCTTTATCCACTCTGCTCAATGGATCTGTCAAATGAATCAGTTATCATCGTTCCTTGACAGTCAGGTCCGTATTTTAGAAATCTTGCCACTTCTGTAATTACTCTGCTCTTTGTATGGTCTTCATTTTGACTCACTGATGAATGGACAGTCCCTTGCCCCTGCTCCAACATTTATTCTCACTATGATTATGACTAAGAATCAGTATAAATCCCACTTTTTTTGTCTGTTCTCCAAATTCCATTCAATGAGAGACCAACAATCTATCTCCTTCTTTATTCAACAATGGTGCGTGCACAACTGTTTGCAGTAGAGAATTCCATAGATTTGCAACCTTCTGAGTAAAGAAAGACCTCATTGAGTATTGTTTATAAAAGAAACATTTTATCAAAGCTTCTCATCTTGCATTCATCAGGACAGTTTGCAAATTTAGAAGTATGAGGGCTCAACCAACATGTACAGAGGAACCTCGCATATCCAGCATTTGATTATCTGAATTTCAGATTATCCAGACACGATCGCAATGTTCCGATGCTGGGCTAAACTGTGTTGTCTGGCATTCAATTATCTGAACTCTCGATTGTTTGCACAAAATACTCCCTGCCTGTGCTGTTCGGATAATCAAAGTTCCTTTGTATATTTTATGAGAGGAGAGTGCTGACTGGCAAGTAAACTTTGGTAGGTGCTTTACTATGGAGAGTGCATGAGTTGCACAATTCTGGCAGTTAACTGTCAAACATCACTTGTAGATACATTCTCCATGGAAATGTCTCTACCAATCAGATTTGGTACCAGCTGTATGATGCATTAGCAAAACAGTCATTGTTTATATGCAGTCATTGACAGTGGGTGTTAGAAAGCTGCTTAACTATGTGAAGGAGCATCATATCCAATTTAAATTAGCAAGCTCAACTTACCACTCCAGTCCTGCTACAAGACAGGACTAATCTTGGGAAAATGGAGTATATTTGCTCCAGAGCAGCAAATGAAAGAGGGAAAATATATTTAAATAATGGTATCCTGGACTGCTTTCATAGCCAATCTTAATCTTAAATGTAACATTTATGGGTATTTACTAAAATTAGTCCTGTGTGCACACTATTGGATTATTTAAGTTGTGTTTAGGGGCTTCCTTGCACAAAGGTTAAATATCAATTATTATTTTCATCCTGCAGACTTTTGTTTGTTAAAAAAAATCCCAGTTGGGAAAAAAATGAAAAAGTACTGATGAATTAAAATTTTCATCACAATTAATTCCCTTAACTTTATACTTACTAGAGAACAGATTATGTTGTCAATTTATTGTAAATTATTTGCTGAATGCTGATTTTAAATTTTGGTTTAAATATCTGAGCTTCATCAACAAATAGCACTTTATTCATCATTCTTATAGATTTGCTCCTGAATTTGAGTAATGAGTTTCTTTATCAGACTTGGCATTAGAGTTGCTTTGCCAACCTATACTTAATTAATAAACAAATGTTATTAATTACAATAGTTTCCCATTAATCTTTGTTAAGAAATAAATCAACCTGCTAATAAATATTGCAGTAAACACTTCCAATTATTGGAGAAAAAAAAGAGAACTCTTGGACTTATCTTTCTGAAGTGTGAAGTTCACAAGTGATGTCACATTAACTTGTTAGAATTATAACTTTAGGCAAGGTTCCCCAGATTGTGTAACCTGTCCCTGTACTGGACAGCATGGTAGCTCAGTGGTTAGCACTGCTGCCTCACAGCACCAGAGACCCAGGTTTGATTCCAGCCTTGGCTCTCTGTCTATGTGGAATTTGCACATTCTCTCTGTGTCTGCGTGGGTTTCCTCCCGCAGTCCAAAGACGTGCAGGTCAGGTGAATTGGCCATGCTAAATTGCCTGTAGTGTTAGGTGAATTAATCAGAGGGAAATGGTTCTGGGTGGGTTATTCTTCAGAGGATTGGTGTTGGGCTGAAGGGCCTGTTTCCCCACTGTAGAGAATCTAATTTAATCTTAGCAATTTTCTTTTCTCCTAATGGAATTTTTATTCATCCTCATACTTGGTTGTGTCCTGGTGATCCTCCCAAATTTTGCCCACACAACCTCACTCTTCATGTTTAAACTGCAGGGTGAAACTTGGGTTTTTCCATTGCTTCTCAACTGCCATTGTAGTGGTAATCACAGGGCTTGTAAAGGATATGTAAGAGATCTTCAATTCTTTCAGTAATCTGCTCACTTTGAACTTGAAGAAGGCTGCAGCAGTATGGAATAAACCATTTGTTTGCATTTATAGACTGCACTAAGTTAACTTCCTCTTGGGTAAGAAACTTCTCAAGATTCTGGAGTTGAATAGGAATAGACCTGAAGGCCATGAAACGAAAGAAAATAAAACACACAACAATGCAGATATTTGATGAGGAGAAGGAGAACAAAAAGAGAGAAGGAAGCATGGAAAGAACAGGCTGGTGGATGCACTGAGTCGGAAAGACAAGAGATTGAAGATTAGGAAATGTAGAAAAGTGAGAGGCAGAAGGGAAAGGAGTAGCATTTGAGAAAAAAAAGGAAAGGGGTGAAAATAGATAATGGTTGTAGAAATCAAGGAGATTGACAAAATGGGAGCTCGTCTTTCTACGTGCACACATTCACTGAGTAAAAGGACCATCATCATACTGATTCACCAATAGCAAAGAGGAAGACATGGCACAATTAAATATGAATATTAAAGTAGGATATTGAGAGAAGAATGTTTCATCAAGAATGGGGAAGCGAAAGAAAAGACATGAGCATTATGCAGATTAAGAGAAGGAAAGTTTGGACTGCAAGAAGATTATGGGGAAACAGAGCTTGAACTAGATTCTGTGTCACTTGAGTTAAGGATTCTATTTCATTTTCTTGTAGCAATATTAAGGTAATCAGTTCCCTAAATGTGTTGTATCTCCCATTTTCTAGGTAGGAATGCCATCAGTTGCCTGAGGGTCATCTGACACTATTCTCTCTTCTAATGATATGTTTACATGTCTGGCCACTACTACTTCTTTCACTTTAATATGCGTAGATGTAATTCATCCAGATCAATGGTTTTATCCTAAGTTTAACTGGTGGATCAATCTCCTTTCTAATTTTTATGTTAAATACTTTTGTATGCTTTTGAATCTCTACTTTTAATGTCAAGTCCAATTTGGAAACACTGAGGCCAAGTAGTTACGTAATATTTCTGGCATTATCTGTGAATTTATCTGTTGTGTTCTTTTTTGAACTTATGCATGTTGTTATTCCATGCTCATTTAATTTCATAGTTTTTCTTTCGATTTGTCTCTGAACCATTTTTGCTTTTTGTGATGTTCTTTTTTGTCATCAATGTACTTGGAGTGTATTTCTTTTAGTTCATCCATTGGTTAATTTTTTGGTGTGAGATATATTTCTCTTGGACTTTAGCCACATTCTAAGTGTTTCTCATTGTTGTTCTATTTCTTTGTCAATAATCATTTTCTAGTTGATTTGCCCCAATTCCATTGTCATCCTGTTAAAATTTGATATCCTTCTAGTTTATTACTTCTTATTACCAATTCTGCAAATGTGCATTTTTGTCTTTGGCACCAAGGATGAGCTATTTAATGTCCATACATTAAAGTTACATTCCTGTCTAACTACTTTTTAAATAGTTGTTTGATACAATATAATTTAAGTATTGCTGAATAAAGAATCATCTTTGTTGAAGATTTTCATCTTCTGCTCATCAGGACAATTTATAAGAAGTACCGGTGCAAGCCAAAATCAACATTTATATATACTGTTGGAGAGGAGAGTATTGATTAGTTGGCAAGTGGAATTTGATTGGTAGAGGTAATGGCAGGGAATTTGCAACACTTAAATGATGGCTGACAATTAACTGCTGAGTTTTATTTAAATTTTAAAAACAGGCAGGTTCATTTTGATTGGTAAAAGCATTGCCGTGAGAAATGAAGTAGAGAAGAGCCATGCCCTCTTTTGTAGAATCGAAACAGGCACAGAATGTGTACGTGCTATTTACATATCTTAATAGACTGTATCTTTTCCTTATATTTACCATTAAAATGGTGCCGTCAAATCAGCTCTCTTTCCTTGGTGCCCTCAGTGGGAAATCGGCCAGGAAATTCTCCGTTCCTGTCTATGACACCCCTACCTTAACTGGTCAATAGACATATCAGTATTCCTACAGTCCTATGTATATAAGAATGGCCTCATTGACAACCTTGTAAATAGGCCCTGAGGCTATTTGCAGACCATGAGAGGCTGATGTTAAAAGAGAGTGCGTTAAAACCATCCATAGGTTAACTCCATCATTTCTTGCTGATCATCATGCAAACTCACAAACGGGCTGAAGGTAGTCACTTTTGGTCTTGAAAAGTATCTAGTCTGTGGCCTCTGAAAAGTTTGAGCAACAGGCAAAGTAGCTGTTTCTTGCTGCTACTATGGAGTCACAACAGGAATGGTGCTCATCATCAACAGCATTCTGCCATTAATTCAAAAAGGTGTCCTGATTATCACACAAGTAAATGTAGTGGAATGTGAATTAAGTACTGTATGATGTTGGGGTGTAGACCGTATGCCCAAAAGACTGGTGGATCACATCAAGCAGTATACTTTGTTAAACAACAAATAAACAGAAATCGAAATTCTCTCAATACTGTTCCCATCCTGGGACGGGAACAGCATGGAGTTAAATACAAAATAGAGCCTCACTCGACTCATCGAACTAAAAGTAAACTGCTAATAAATATCCCTCAACATTGCCCCATTAAACACTCCCTGTAGGAGGACGGTAAGGAGGAAAACTCCCCCAACTCCTTGAGCCAAAAGTGAACTGAACGTACAGCTTCCTTGACACCATCCCCATCAACAGTCCTGGGATAGGGACAACAAGGTACTGAACATGTCTCAATTGGACAACATTTCCTAAATAATTCTTTCCGTATGAAGAAGATGACCAATTTAGGATTGTCAATCTGGCTGACAGTGTTTTCATGCTTGTGTACACCGGAGTGTAGGTGAATACATACTGAATAGACATTGTATACACTGAATACAAAGTGCTGTTTTCTACATATGCAGAAAGAACATACTGTTGCTTCTGATATCACGGGATAGTTCCATTCTCGTGCAATTCTCGTGTTATCAGAAAATCGCGCAATAGCAGCACCGTTTTAACTAATGGCACCAGAATCAGATTATGACCAATGCACACTTTAAAAGTTTGCACTTTAGAAACAGTGTCCCCAATTGGCAATTGCATAATAGCAAATCTGCATTAATGAGACACACATTATTGAAGAAAGACCTGTTGCAAATTAGCAAAATAGATGAAAGCCATTTTCAATTTTTTTTTTACCTCAAGGGAATGCCTTGACTAATCAGACTTAGCTTGCTGGATTTCAAATTTAAACAAAGCTTGACAATTCATTGTCAGTCATTGTCTGATTGGTGCATTCTCTGTTAGTCCACTTGCCAACCAATCAGCAGACTCCTCATACAGTGTTAATGTTATTTCCCCTTTACATTGCTATTTATTGTGAATTCATCTATTTAGTATGAGTAGAAAAGGTTGTACAAAAGCTGTTTTTGTTTCAGTGATCTATTTCTCAGATGTCAGAGATTTCTGTTGGGGTTAATTCTTGTCTTGTAAGCATTGGAAGTTGTGCTACACTTACATCAATCTGTTGCTTTGCTTTTGCTAATTGTTTAAGTTGACATTTATATTCATTTTGTGTCACATTAGCTTTGACTAATTTTGAATAATACCTGCAAAATGTGTCCGTCTTTTAACACCATCTGTGGTCATAATTTGCTGAGGTCAAAATTGGATATGGGATGATAACCAGGACATGGAAATTTGGGCTCAAAATGTGGTTTACTTTGCTGTTGATGTAAGTTGATTGGAAAACTCATTAGTGAATGAACTGCATGTGACACTTGGATAAATGTGATTTCAAATTGTAATTCGGTCTAAAGATACAGATGTCTGCTTTACAGTTTAACATTTGTGGGCATTCTAATCAAAGACTAGACTGTCCAGCCATAAAAGCAGATGCATGACAATTTGCATTCTTTAGAACCTTTATCTAACCTTGTGCATTTGTATTGTTTCCTTGCAGTTGCTGGCTCAGCTTGGAAGGTGGTCTTCTCTACGCTTTTGTGGGACCTGCGGCCGTTGTTGTTTTGGTATCAAGTTTCCAATCTCATTTCATTACCATTTATTGCAGTCTCAGTAGTACAGTAATGAAAAAAAAAGTTGCATTTTGGAGCTCCAATTGTTGACCGTAAAACTATATTTTATGTTTATACATTTTTATTTCAACAGGTGAACATGGTTATTGGCATTCTGGTATTTAACAAACTTGTATCCAAAGATGGAATAACAGATAAGAAACTGAAGGAACGGGCAGGGTATGATTATAAATACATCATCTAGCATTTTCTTATCTTTAAAAGATACTCACCATATTTCCTTGATTAGAAACAAGCAATATTGTCATTTATTCCTGGAATACAATATTAATTAACCTTAAATAAGCCTGCTAATAGTAGCCTTGAAGTGTTAAAATATTAATGATTATCATATTTAATCTTCAACAATCCATTGACGTATTATAATGTTCACACTGATGTCATGCTTAGTCACTCTACGTTTGCCACAGTGTAATTTTCTTCATAACTGAGTAACTGTTCTCTGGCATGTTTGAGAAGGATATTTGAATTTAAAAGCAAAAGCATCCTTTTTTTTGTTCACCGGCAATGTTTTGCTCTGCGGCATAAATTCCTATTGCCTGCATTCTGTAGAATGGTAAAGTTGCTGGACAGAAATTAAATTAAGCTCTAAAGATCCTTCCGTTTAAAAATCAAAATTGAGACTATCTCATAATTTAGTGGATTTTAAAGCCCAGTGTACAGTTGGACTGTTCTGTTATACATACTTAAATATTGATGCTTCGGAGCATGTTAATAAAACGTTGCTCAATGTTTTTTAAAATCTCCTTTACTTCCTTCCCTGATGCTGTGATCTATGCTGATGTACTTTTCCATAAACATTAGCTTTCAATGCCTCACCTCATGCTTTCATCTTTACAAAATGTATTGCCAAAATGTTCAATCATGTGAAGCATTATAGGCAAGTCTAATTCTGAACTTTCCTGACAAATTAGTTAGGCAGAGTCCGACAGGGAGCTGGATAGCAATCAACATAATATTCATGGCTGCTCTTTAGATTATGGAGACTGCTATACTATTGTCAGTCACCAATGCCAATTGTGAAGATTAGCGAATTCAACACAACCATACCTCATTTTTCTGACTCAATTCCAGGCTAATTTGTATGTATTCTAACTGATTAATTAGCATATCTAAATATTCATCTTTTAACAACTGTATTGGTATTTTTGTGCAACTGGAAAGTAGAATTTTACATCAAATTAATATTAGCAAATTTACAAAACACATAATTTTCTTTAATTTCAAAGACATTTTTCTTTAGGAGTGAGTTTGCTTCACAGTAGTGAGATGTCTGCATACTGACTTAATCACTGATCAGACAATGCAACATGTGCATTGCCTCCTAATCTCTTCACATGATCTCCATGGTGATAGAAGAATGATATCAAGTAAGCATAAACTGTTAATGTTCATTCATTCAGGCTGTTGAAAACAAAATTAGTTCTTTCAAAAATCTGAATGCTATTTGTGCTGAGAGTTGTGGACTTCAAATACCCAGGCCTTGCATTTGAATGCAGGGCCCTTTACGGTGAAAGGGCTGACTTACTCCATGGCAACAGTCGACATGCTCTGTTGCTTAGCGACTTACTTTCTCACAGTCGACGGAAACAAAATGGAGACCAGCTGCGAAAAGATTTATCAGTAAAATATTGTTTTCTCCTGGAAAGAGTGAAATGAAAATGCAAATAAAGATTTATATGGTTTAGTGAAGAGATTGGTGATAGGCGGCTCTGAAGCAGGGGCAGGAAATGAGCTGCAAAATCTATTGCACAAGCTAGCTGGACCTCTGCCAAGTTGAGTCCATCACATTTCTTGGCTGTTGTCTTCAATGCCTTCTGTGACTCCTTGCAGTCTGATATTTAGAGGGACCCTTAACTCTGCAGTAATGCGATCAGTGCCAGGAAGTAGTATAATGGCTTTGTGAATGCAATTAAGAGAAGACTGCACAAAAGGATTTTCTTAAGCCTTTTGGCTGAACAGCCTGTTTACCCTGAAAATGTATATGTTTTTGCATTCAGCAGTATGAGCAAAATGTGCTCTTTTTAAGATTGGGGATGTTTGTGCTAGGGATTGGAGCAGGGAATGCCCACATATCTCAGAACAAAGAAATGAGGTACAACATGGGATCCACTGCTTTTGACCTGTGAACCTGAAAACATGGGTGTTCTCAGGGAAGTGTTTGGAAAATTAAGCCAGAATATATGGGGCGAGATCGCAGATATCATTCTCAGTCCCAACTGTTGTTCCTCCATTGTGCTAGTTCACAATAAAATCTTGTAACTTAATTCTTAACTTTGTCTGTTAATTTGAAATTTATGGACAGGATTTCCCAGCTTTGAGCGGTATGGAAAAAAGGATTGAAAATATTGGTGGAGCGTGCAGGTTCAGACCCGCTAAGGGCCTTTAAACTCAAAGTGAAGGACACTTTGTCTCAAGTTTATTCCATCACTGCTGAGGGGTAGGGATGGGAGGTTTGGGGATAGAGAGGAATTCCAGGCCTATCTAGCAGGAGGCTGAAGTGGGGGCAGAATCCTGCCGTCCCGAGCCTTGCTCTGATTTAAATCCAGAGGGAAGTCTTTGCGTCTGGAGAGTATTCAAGGCCATTAGATCAACACATCAAGAGACTGTGTATCAGAAAGCAAAGGTCTTGCAGAACCCACATCCATTCCCTGACCCCCAACTTCTTGCCCAACACTTCTCTTTGACCCCATTCCACTCAAATTGTGCATGCGGCCTTTAATTAATCCAAGGTCAGTTAAAGGGGGTAGACACATTTTGGCAATGTGTTATCTTCTCCCTTCAGTGCCCCTGACCATGGCAATCCTGCTGGATGGGAAAGGTTAATATGGACTTGTAATTTCCTATCTGGGAGTCTGTGTGATAAATGTAGATGTTTCATTCAGATTATTTGTTGGTATCATAGGTTTATCAGTCTTTTGTTCCCTCTCTTTGAAAATATCCGTCCCTCACCCATGACCACTTGTAACATTCAGGAGGGACAGACATTCAAATCTGTATCTGCAGGTTATTTATTGACTTGTTTGTTCTCTGATATCTCAGTGTTGTAGCATTAACTTATTTACCCTTCTGAGCCCTTAAATCTTCAAGTGCCGTTTCTTAATTCAGAGTAATCAGAACCCATACTGAATTCAAGATTGAAGTTCAGAATGGTCATCCCCTTCAGAAACCCTATCTCATGCAAATAGTTCCTGTAATGATCGTTGAAATAGATTTTAAGTACATTTGACTCAGTAAATTAGTATTCCCTCTGTTTTGCACATCTAGATATAATTTTATTTGAAGAAAATTATTGAAATAAATTATTGATCATATTCATGGATCAGTGTAGATTGTGCAGAATTGAATTATGAAGCATCTGCTTGCTGTGTTAGGACTGCACAAGGGAGTGCGAGCAGATATTCTACCTGCTTTCCTCCACATGCCAGAGGAAAGCATTGGAAGTAGCCGTGCTATCAAGCCCAATCATTTGAGCAGCATTGTAGGGCTCAGGAACTGTCATTAACCTGGCACCAGTTCAGCATTGTCATTGGAGACCATCAGCAGCTGTCAAAGAGCTCTGCACTGTCTCTGCAGTGAATTTGAATGCAGGACTCCAAAATGTGATGTTATTCAACACCTCCCAAGAAAATTTAAGGCTTTACTTGCAAAGGTTTCAAGTATTTCAGAATATTTCTTCAAGTTAAACTACATTCTGTCTGTCCCTTTTTCTATAATCTACAGACTTTTAAAACCTGAGATTGACAATGTCTTAGATTTTTTTAGATTAGATTCCCTACAGTGTAGAAACAGGCCCTTCAGCCCAACAAGTCCACACCGGCCCTCCGAAGAGCAACCCACCCAGACCCATTCCCCTCCATTTACCCCTGACTAATCCACCTGACACTACAGGCAATTTAGCATGGCCAATTTATCTAATCTGCACATCTTTGGACTGTCTTGTTTCTATGTATCATTTTATTACATCTCCTTGCTTTCTTTCAATGTTTGAATGTTTAAACAAATGATTAAGCGCAGACATTTAACATTTAAATGGAATGTTTTCTTTAGTCATCTACCCCATTAATCTCCAGCTGGTATTCTTAAAACATGATGGTACTTTACTCAACACAATCCTGATGGCTGACCCTCAGCAGTTTGACACTGTTTGGTCAAATCTGAGGAATGGTTGGTTAAGGTTATTAAGACATCATTAGTTGACCACTTTAGGTCCTCAACAGGGTAAAGAACAGACAAGCTATGCAACTCCTTACCAGAGCCCTGTAAAATTTCAAACCGGGGTGGATGGGAGTCAGGAAGACTACCCTTTGGATTTTACATGCTCCTCCTGCCTTCAAACCCATAGATGGAGGAAGTAAAATCATGCCCTTAGTCACCAATGTACATCAAAAGCTACTTGTATCCTGTCGCTGATCCCCAAGGAAATTCACTGTATACCTTCTTACAATCTGATAAACATCAGTTCACCACAACTCTCTGTTTTCTATGTGTTAGCTAATTTTGTATATTTCAAAAATTAATTCCTATGACCTGGGGCAGCATTTATTGCCGATCCCTTTTGTCCTGGACAAAATGGTGAGGAGCTGCTTTCTTAAGCTGCAGCTGTAGGTAGACCCACAATACTGTTGCTGCCCTTTTTTATCCTCTGGGCTTCAACTCTGTTCATAAACCTACCTAATTCATCAAACAGCTTTTGAAGGTCTGCTCTTCATAAAACTCAGTTAGTGGAACAGGATTTGCCCTCAGCAAAACCATGCAAGCTGTCCTATGTTAGTCAATGTTTGTCCAACTATTTCTTACATATCATTAAAGACTCAAACTTAAACTGATTATCCCACTGATTTACTAACTTGTGAATATCTAATGAAAGCATAATGAACATTTCTTCTGCAGACGTTTTACATCACGTAACGGATACCTTGTGATTTTTCGGTCCAAACAGTGTCCATGTCAAACATAATCCCAAACTAGACTAGTCCCATGTGTCTGCTCCTGGCACATATTCTTTCAAATCCTTCCTTTTTATGTACTTAGCTAAAAGGTTGTAACTGTGCCCACATCCACCACCACTTCAGGAAGTTTATTCCACACGCGAACGACCCTCTGTAAAAAATTTGCTCCTTATGTCTTTTTTAAATCTCTCTCCTCTCACCTTAAAAATGTGACCCCGAGTCTTGAAATTCCCCCATCCCAGGGAAAAGTCAACTATAATTAATCCTATTTATACCTCTCATAATTTTATAAACCTCAATAAGATCATCTGTCAACCTCCTACACCCCAGTGAAAAAGGTCCCAGCCTTTCTTCATAACTCAAACCTTCCATACCCGGCAACATCCTGGTAAATCTCTTCTGAACCCTCTCCAGCTTAGTAATATCTTTTCTATAACTGGGCGACCAGAATTGGACACAGTATTCTAGATGTTTTATTCCTTGAGGCAACATGAAGAGTGTAAGTATTAAAAAAGATTTGAAAGTGAAATTTGTAGCAGTTTGGTGACCAAACCACATCTCTGAGGCCACATAAGTTTGAAGGCATCGATAAAGGAATCCAATCATTATTAATGATAAGTAATTTATGCCAAGGCAAATAAAAAGGATGCTGTCTCACATTTCTTTGATTTTTAATTGACAAATTTAAAAATAAAGTTAACACAATTGTGTGGTTATTTACTCATAATGTATTTACTTAATACATAATATTTTACAAACTGGAAGAAAAAGATCTCAACCCACATAATGGAAATATGTAACATTTAATGTGGGATTGATTTTACACCAAAACGTAATGACTGTGCTTGTGAAACCTTGCTTCTTTTCAAGGAAATATGGGATGTTGTTTGTCAGTTTAAGTGGATTTCTTTACTTCTGTGTTTTATGTTTTAAATACTGACAATGAACAAACTTGCAAAGTTTTATTTTCTGGATGAATATTATTTGTCTCTGATTTTTGTGTTAAAGTTCAATTTTTGTTTCAGTCTTTTAATTTTAATTGCAGTCAGATGACAGTTCCCATTTACGGTATGACGCTCAAATGTTCCAAGTGTGGAGTTATATCTTCAGCTGAAGTATCGGCTACAGTCACCAGTAACGCCATGTTAGTTCTTGTAATTTCAATACTTGTTTTTATTTTTGTCTTCTGAAGCCCATGTCAGCAGTGGACCGTAGGTTTACTCGGCAGTTTGCATGCTTGGGTTGTAAAGATTAAAAGATCATCTTGTGCTGAGAATGAAACTGTGACTATGTTTTAGCAGCAGCAAAACTTCTGCTTCTGCTGCTGTTATACTTAGCATGTTTAAACTTTCCACAGTCTAATATCCTTGAGCTCCAAAAAAAAAGAACAATCTGCCTGACTGATTTGTGGAAGCAGTCTTTAAATTTCTGTTTAAAGTAATCACCTAATTATTATGGAATCAGGTGGGCGAACTCCCATCCAGTAACAAAACTTCAGTGATGTCTGTTGTAGAAGTGGTTTGAAATGTACTTTTTAGAAATACAAATGTATGAATACAATGCAGATATTGTGATTTTGATGAAGTGGACAATGCTTAGGAAGGCTCTTCAATCTACTACCCACACGGTGCAGTGCTGTGCTGTCAATTTCTGTCAGTCCGTATGGGATCATTGCATTGCATATTTCCGAATTATTACATTACATGCTTTTAAACTCCATTGGATTACTGTGCCATTAAATTTCCACAGTCACTCCCAGCTTTTGACATTCTGTGAGACAAGGACGTTATATTTGGATTATCAGATTAAAGAGTGTAATGCTCTTTAATCCTGCTCCACAGGGAAAACAAAGGAATTCTGAAGATTTAGATCAGAAAGGTGTAGTTCTTACAAAATTACATGGCAATTTGTATTTTTATGGTGCCTATAATGTAGGAAGATGCAAATTAATGCTGCCATGATGTTTCATTTGAATCATAAACCCCTAAAATGTAAAAGGAGGCCATTCAGCTCATTGAGTCCACACTGACCCTCTGAAGAGTGTGCCATTCAAACCCAGCCTTCCCCTAATCCCACATTTCTCGTAGCTAGTCCACCCAGTCTAAACATTCCTGAGCAATTTCAGAATGGCCAATCTGCTTAACCTGCACATCTTTGGACTGTAGGAGGGAACGGGATCTCCCAGGGGAAACCCACACAGCTACGGGGAGAATGTGCGAACTCTGGTCACCTGAGATTAGAATCAAACCTGGGTCCCTGGCACAATGAGGTAGCAGTGCTAACCAATGAGCCAACCTGTCACCCAGACATTCCCTGGAGGAATTGGGGTCATGGGAAGAAGTGCAGTTGAGGGAAAGCTAGGTTTCATTGAAAATTTGGAACTCCAGTTGCTTCCTTAGGTAATGTTGCCCAGAACCAGTATACGTTTACCTTGGACATTCTCTTATCAGAGCTTCCAATTAGCCATTAATACTGTGAATACAATCAATTGCTGCAAAATCTTGGAAAACCTAAGTGCATGAATGTTGTAATTCTCAATCATTTGCTGTTCTTAAATGGGGAATTGGCAATATTTACAATGGCGATAACATAACGCTCAATCAATCATCTCACTGAATTTGTGTTTGAGCTGTGTTCACTTGTGATGTGACAATGTTTATGATTCAATGTTACTGATGCCAAATGTCACCCATACTTTAATTATGCTAACATTTCTGGCAATGCATGCTCCCTAATCAAACTTAACATCCTCTCCATCAGTTCTCTCAGGATCAGTTCATTCCAGAAAGGAAGAAAGATCCTAAGGGGAGGCAGGGGTGGCCGTGTCTGACGAGGGAAGTTAAGGGCCATATAAAGACAAAAGGGAAAAAGTATAACATAGCAAAGATGAGTGAGAAATCAGTGGACTGGGGAGCTTTTAAAGAACAACAGAGGATAACTAAAAAGGAAATACGCAAAGAAAAAATAAGGTACAAAGGTAAACTGGCCAAAAATATAAAAGAGGATAGTAAAGGCTTTTTTAGGTATGTGAAAAGAAAAAAAATGGTTAAGACTAAAATTGGGCCCTTGAAGACAGAAATGGGTGAATTTATTATGGGGAACAAAGAAATGGCAGAAGAGTTGAATTGGTACTTTAGATCTGTGTTCACTGGGGAAGACACGAGCAATCTCCCGAATGTAATAGTGGCTGAAGGACCTGAACTGAAGGGAATTTATATTAGGCGGGATATGGTGTTGGAGAGACTGTTAGGTCTGAAGGCTGATAGTCCCCGGGACCTGATGGTCTACATCCCAGGGTACTGAAAGAGGTGGCTCTAGAAATCGTGGATGCATTGGTGATCATTTTCCAATGTTCTATAGATTCAGGATCAGTTCCTGCGGATTGGTGGGTGGCTAATGTTGTCCCACTTTTTAAGAAAGGAGGGAGAGAGAAAACACAGAATTATAGACCAGTTAGTCTGACCTCAGTGGTGGGAAAGATGCTGGAGTCAATTATAAAGGATGAAATTACGACACATCTGGATAGCAGTAACAGGATAGGTCAGAGTCAACATGGATTTATGAAGGGGAAATCATGCTTGACTAATCTTCTGGAATTTTTTGAGGATTTAACTCTGAAGATGGACAAGGGAAATCCAGTGGATGTAGTATACCTGGACTTTCAGAAAGCCTTTGATAAAACCCCACATAGGAGGTTAGTGAGCAAAATTGGGGCACATGGTATTAGGGGCAAAATACTGACATGGATTGAAAATTGGTTGGCTGACAGGAAACAAAGAGTAGTGATAAACAGCTCCCTTTCGGAATGGCAGGCAGTGACCAATGGTGTGCTGCATGGATCAGTGCTGGGACCGCAGCTTTTTACAATATACATTAATAATATAGATGATCGTATTAAAAGTAATATTAGCAAATTTGCTGATGACATAAAGCTGGGTGGCAGGGTGAAATGTGAGGAGGATGTTAGGAGAATACAGGGTGACCTGGACAGGCTAAGTGAGTGGACGGATGCATGGCAGATGCTGTTTAATGTGGATAAATGTGTGGTTATCCACTTTGGTGGCAAGAACAGGAAGACAAATTACTACCTTAATGGAGTCAAGTTAGGTAAAGGGGCAGTACAATGAGATCTAGGTGTTCTTGTACATCAGTCAATGAAAGCAAGCATGCAGGTACAGCAGGCAGTGAAGAAAGCTAATAGCATGCTGGCCTTCATAACAAGAAGAATTGAGTATAGAAGCAAAGAGGTTCTTCTGCAGCTGTACAGGGCCCTGGTGAGACCGCACCTGGAATATTGTGTGCAGTTTTGGTCTCCAAATTTGAGAAACGACATTCTGGCTATTGAGGGAGTGCAGCCTAGGCTCACGAGATCAATTCCCGGAATGGCGGGACTGTCTTACACTGAAAGATTGGAGAGACTGGGTTTGTATACGCTTGAGTTTAGAAGGCTGAGAAGGGATCTGATTGAGACGTATAAGATTATTAAAGGATTGGACACTCTGGAGGCAGAACGAGTGTTTCCGCTGATGGGTGAGTCCCAAACCAGAGGACACAGTTTAAAAATAAGGGGTAGGCCACTTAGAATAAAGTTGAGGAGAAACTTCTTCACCCAGAGAGTGGTGGGTGCATGGAATGCTCTGCCCCAGAAGGCTGTGGAGGCCAAGTCTCTGGATACTTTCAAGAAAGAGTTGGATAGAGCTCTTAAGGATAATGGAATCAAGGATTATGGGGATAAGGCAGGTACAGGATACTGATTGAGGATGATCAGCCATGATCATAATGAATGGTGGTGCTGGCTCAAAGGGCAGAATGGCCTACTCCTGCACCTATTGTCTATTATCTATTTCCATCGATTTATTGAAAAGTATCATAGAATGGTTGCAAATTAAAAGGAGGCTATTCGTCTTGATTTGTCTGTGCTGACCCTCTGAGAAGATAATTCATTTAGTGCCACCTTTTCAAAAGTTGCTTTTTCAGATAATAATGCAACTCACTTTGAAAGCCTCTGCTAGCCCCACCTCCGAGACTCTTTCAGACCTTGCATTCCAGCTCGTACCCACTTGTGTGAAAAAAGAATTCACTTATGTCACCATTGTTTACTTGCCAAACATCATTACTCTATACCTTCTTGGTTTCAATCCTTCTATCATTGAGTACAGTTTCTCCATATCTAACTTATCTAGATACCTCAGGAATTTGAACGCCGGTGCTGAATCTCTTTGTTTCATTTCCCAAGGCAAATAGTCCAAACCTCTTCAATTTTTCAACATGACTGAAGTTCCTCATCCCTGGAACAATTCTTATGTTTTTTTTGGGTCTACTTTTTTGTGTCCTTCCCAAAATATGTTGCTCAGAACTGGGTGCAGTATTTTAGTAAAGTTGCACCAGAGTTTTAAACAAGTTAACCATAACTTCCTTGCTTTTGTACTCAATGCCCCTGATGATGCCAGGTTGCTTTATGTAATGATCTCTCAATCTGACCAGCCAATTTCAATGATTAATGTGCTCATATCCCCATGATCCTCTGCTCCTGTAACCCCTTTAGAATTGAACATTTAATTTGGCTCACTGCATTCTTCCTACCAAACTGGACCACTTCACACTTCTTTAAAAAATATATCTAAATGCATTGAACTGTTAAACAGCTTCCTTCAAAATACAGTATCTAGTTTTATCATATAACAGGGATTTGAGAAGGCAGTTGGCAAGAGGAAGCCAACAGAAGTGTGCCATTAACAGTTTTGGCATCAATGAGCTATTTTTGGGTGGGAGTATGAGGATAAGACTTTTCTTGCATGCGGTGATGACATTTTTAAGGTTGGCATTTGTTTCCAATTCTTAATTGCCCTTGAACCAATTAGCTGTGTAGGCCATTTCAGAGATCATAGAGTAATACAGCACAGAAACAGATCCTTCAGTCCATGCTAACCATGTATCCTAAACTGAACTAGAACCAACACCCACAAATGGAGCTGCATCAAGACATTATTTCAACAAGCTATATCACACTGCAGCAAGAACTACAAACAGCAGAAGAAAAATATCTATATAACGTTTTCAAGAAAAACGGGTACCCAATAAACACAATCCACCGATTCCTCAGAAACAAACCCAAACAAGCAGATACCACACAACCAAAAACTATAGCCACATTACCCGATATCAAGAGCACATTAGAAATGACTTCCAGACTACTGAGACCCCTTGGCATCATGTTAGCCCACAAACCTACCTACACACTTAAACAGCAACTAATGAACATAAAGGATCCATTAGATACTACTAGCAAAACTAACATCATTTTCAAGATACCATGCATGAACTGTAAAAAAAAAAAATCAGACAAACAAACAAGAAACTTGCCACCAGGATACATGAACACCAACTAGTCACCAAAAGACACGACCCACTATCACTAGTTTCCATACATACAGGGAAAGAAGGACACCATTTTGACTGGGACAACACACATCCTAGGACAGGTGAATCAAAGACACGCACGAGAATTCTTCGAGGCATGGTGTTCTAACCAGAATTCCATCAATAAAGTTGTGTGATTTTTAACTTTGTACACCCCAGTCCAACACCAGCATCTCCTAATCATGACTTCCATGAATAAACACATTGACTTAGATCCCATCTACCTTGCCTTGAAAAAAAGAACTGGAAATGACATCAGCCCCTTTAAGAAACCAAGACCTATAAATAGAGAGGCAGGACAAACCACCAGTGCTTCACCGGAGGCTCTCACTGATGATGTTACATGGTCATGGTGACAGAAAGTCTGAAAACAAACCTTCCAGCTCTGCAAGCTAACTTAATACTGAACTAGTCCCGTTTGCCTGCAATTGGTCTATATCCCTCTAAACCTTCCCTATTCCTGTACCAGCCCAGATGTATTTTAATTATTGAAATTGTACCTGCTTCTACCACTTACTCTGGCAACTCATTCTATGCACACACCTGACTCTGTCCTCTCACCTTAAAATTATGCCATCTAGTTCTTCCTAACCTTGGGAAAAAGACCTTGGCTATTCACCTTGTCTATGTCCCTATTGATTTTATGAACCTCTGTAAGATCACCCCTCAACCTCTGATGCTCCAGGGAAGAAAGGTTGAGAGTCAATTGCAATACAATGGGTCAGGAGTAACATCCAGGCCAGACCTGGTAAGGATGGCAGTTTTTTTCACCTGTAAAGGGCATTCATGAACCAGATACATTTTTACGACAGCTAACAATGGCTTTATGCTCACCATTAGATGAGCTGTAAATTCCAGATTTATCAATTTAATTCAAATTTCATCATCTGCCATGGTGAGATCACATCTATATCTTGAGCATATTACAAATAAAAGAAAACAAAAAATACCCAGAACATTGGCCTGGATCTCTGAATCACTAGTCTAGTGGCATTATCACTACACCATCACCTCCCGTTAAGTTGTGAAAAACAGCCAGACTGTGAGGTTTAATCAACATTGTCAATTGAGAAAAGACTGTAACTCTAGTTTGAAGGATGAGCCATGTGAGGGAGCAAAACAATGCAAAGGAACAGATTTTAGACACGCATAACTAGGATCAGCTATTCTCCCCTTGTTTAGCACTCTTCATCCAACAAGTTATTCACATGACTGATGTCAACCATGTAGTCACTGTTGATTCCAGTTTTCATTGATGAGTGGAGACTTAGGATGAATTATAACTGGAACTCAGCAATCTAATCTAGGATTTAGCCAAACTGCGACTCATATCATACTCCTGATGATATCACATTCTTTTTCAGAGTCACCTGTTGGTCATCAAGATATATGTGTAAAAGGAGAACAGGGCACTCTAGTGCTATGGTGGTAGTATCCCTATCCCAGGACTGTGAGGCCTGAGTTCAAGTCTCACCTGTTACAGGTCATGTAATAACATTTCTGAACAGGTTGATTAGAAAAATAAGTTAAATAAAAGGAAGGTAACAGAACTCTGTTGTAGCACAGTGGTTAGAGGCCTGATCGCTGAACCGGGAGGCTTGAGTTCAGGTCCCACCTGCTCCAAGTGTGAAATAACATCTGTGAAAAGGTTGATTAGAAAAGTAGATTGATATTTTTTTAAAAAGGCAACGGGACCTGCTTGTGACAGTAGTAGTGTCCCTGCCTTTAAACCAGGAGGTCTGGATTCATCATGAGATATGTCACAACATATCTGAACAGTTGATTTAAAACTATTTTTTAATGAAGGAAATAGAAAAGTCTCGCTGCTGAGTGAGGGTTTCATGCTAAGTGTTAAAATCGATATGGTACATATTCTTCCCCTGAATATCAATGAGAAAGCTATTTATTTGCAATTTTAAAGGCCTTAAAGTTTCATGGTAACTGGTTGTTTTTGACAGCACACAAGGAAATTATTCTCAGCCCTCGTGTCACCCATTTATAAAAAGCATTCAGTAGCAAGTTTTTGATATATGAGCACTGATTTGCATATTTCCAAACTTAAGGAGTGTTGATGCAGGCTATAAAGAAAACTTTTGTATGCACATTTTTAATGTATAATTAAAATAACTTTTATTTCCAGTTTAATCATGCATATGTAAAAATGCTTCAGAAAACCATTAGTGTGGGATGATCCTCTGTATGCACTCATAGCCTCTGGAGTTCTGTCATTTCCACTTGCCGATGCAGTGTTTTTGGTGTTGATTAAGAAAGACTGTAACATTTCACTATTTATCATCTCCATAGGGCTTTACCTTAGTATGCACAGAAAATCTAAATATAGACTCCGAACAAAAGGGCCTGGAGCATTAACCTATATTTATGCCTCTGCCATTTTCCTTTTAAAGAGCAACTAAAAAGGCTTTGCAGCAGTTTTGTGCTCTGTGAATGAAGAAGATGTTCAACAAAGACTTCAGGAGCAGGGCCCCCAAGGGGTTGCAGGCCTCCTTCATGTGGGATTTGTACACGTATTGTTAAATGATGTACAAAACGCATTGGGTCTCTCCAAATATAAGACATGTGACAACAGTTAAATTTAATTCTGTAGACTATTGTGGGCTTGCCTTCCATGATTAATGGGCCTGTAACTGCTGATTACATTAAATGTTAATAAATATAGTGTGATGAATGTTGTGAGGGGTAATGTCAAATCTGCTGGGCTCTGAACGCAAGCTTTTGAAAGAGAGGGAGACTGAAGGATTCTATAAAGTTCCAAAATCTGAGCCAGTAGCTATGGAGAAAGTGAATATATAGCTGAGATATGTTGGAATATATAGCTGAGATGATACATTTTGAGGGGAAAAAAAACCTTCAGGCCTAAATGTTTGTTGCAGGGACTGACGAGAATAATGTGTATTTTCCAGATTCATCCATGTTGAAGATTTCAGAATGGTTCAGAATAGGACATATAGATTAATAAGAAAAGTTGAAAATAGGTGCTTAAACAAGGGAGCTGAGTCGCTTCATTGTTAAGTAGACCTCGTGTTAAGAGTTCCAACATCTGTTGTCATCTTGGGAAGAGGATTGTGTTTTGATTTATGAAATCCAGAAATATTGAAAGGAGGACAAGCACATGGAGCAAGCTGGTAGTATTACTTTAAAATATTAGCCTAATGAGACACATTCTTGCATTCTGGACGTTGTTCTCGACTGACTTTCAGGGTTGGATGCAAATTTTCCAGAGTTCCTTCCATCTATTTTTATTCTTTTGTTTTGCTTCCACCTGGAAGTATATCACGTGTCATGTCTTGAACAGAACATGCTTGATGCGACCTGGTTATTTTCAGTCAGTCAATTCATGTTAGTTGATCATTATTTCACTGTAACTTAAATCTGCTTACAGTGTTGGTCAATGGACAGTCATAGCAGAGAAAGCTAATGCACAGAATGGTGGAAGCATCCAGCCTTCACTAACCTTCAATTATGTGCAGCCTGCTCACTCCTTTATCAAGGAGAGGTCATGCCTGACTAATTTGTCTGAATTCTTTGAGGAGGTAACAAGTGAGACAAAGGAAAGCCATTGGACACGATTTATTCAGATTTCCAGAAAGTCTTTAACAAGGGACCACACAGGAGACTGCTAATCAAGGTAACAGCAAATGGTGTTGGGAGTAAGGATAGAGAACTGGCTGACTGGCAGAAATAGAGATGAAAGGGTCCTTTTCAGGATGGCAGTCACTGATTAGTGGAGCTCCTCAGGGGTCTGTATTTGGACCACAATTATTCATGCTATACATTAACGATCTGGATGAAGGAACTGAGAGCATTGTTGCTAAGTTTGCAGATGACAGATGGTTGGAGGGGAAGAAAGTGATGAGGAAGTGGGGAGGCTGCAGAAGGATTGGGATAGGCTGGGAGAGTGGTCAAAAAAGTGGCAGATGGAATACAATGTGGGAAAATGTGAGGTTATGCACTTTGCTGGAAAGAATACGGGCTTAGATTATTTCCTAAATGGAGAAAGGCTTTGGAAATGTGAAACTGAAATGGATTTGCTTGCCTAGTTCAGAATTATTTTAAGGTTAACATGCATGTTCAGTTTGCAGTTAGGAAAGCAAATGCAATGTTGAGCATTCATTTGAGAGGGATAGAATAGAAGAGCAGAAATGTACTGCAGAGGCTGTATAAGGCTCTGGTCAGATCTCAGTTTGAATATTGCAAGAAGTTTTGGGCCCCTAGCTGGACAAGGATGTGCTGGCTTTGGAGGAGGTCCAGAGGAGATTTACAAGAATCATCCCAGGGTTGAAGGGCTTGTCGTACAGGAGCAATTCAGGACTCTGGGTCTGTACTGAATGGAATTTAGATGGAGAATCTAATTAAAACTTAGAGAATACTGAGAGGGCTGGACACAAAGATGTTTCTGTTCATAGGAGAGACTAGGACTTGCGAGCACAGCCTCAAGATGAAAGGATAACCCTTCAGAACTGGGATGAGGTGGAATTTCTTCAGCAGAGGGTGGAAAATCTGTGGAACACATTGCCACAGAAGGCTGTAGAGCCCAAGTCATTGAGTGGAGGTAGATAGGTTCTTGACTGGTAAGAGGGACAAGGGTTATGGCAAGAAGGCAGGAGAATGTGGTTGAGAAACATATCAGCCATGATTGAATGTAGACTGAATGTGCCGAATGGCCTAATTCTACTCTTATGGTCCTGCTTTTCCCACCTTTGATAAAACTGCAAGGTATCTGACGATACAATGATGTGCATTAATCTTAAGGAACAAGGTTATGCTATATCTAAGATTGATGGCATGTAAACATCCATCTCTGTAAACAGCTTGATGTAAAAAGGATTCAGGTTGTTACCTCAATTTCACAACAAGATGATAATTTTCATTGTTGGAGTCCTAATGTGGGAGAGCTCACAATGTCAAATCATAGCTTTGTGTTGTTGTAGAATTATAGAACCTTACAGCACAAATTGAAATCATAATACTTGCAATGGCTCTTTGAAAGACATATCCAATTCAGATATTTGCTTTTCCAATAGCCTGCAAATTTTTCAAATATATATTCATTCCCCTTTTTAAAATTATGATCACATCTACATCCTTAAACATTCCCAGCGATGGATGCTAGATCATAATATACATGGTCTACTATTTATTTGTTTATACAATGAGGGCATCACTGGCTAGGCCAGCATTTATTGTCCATCCTGGAGAGTAGTTAATAAGCAGTCACATTGCTGTGGGTCTGGAGTCACATATAGGCCAGGCAAGGTAAGGATGGCGGTTTCCTTCCCCGAAGGACATTTCTTATCATCTTGCATCTAGTTCTTTTTCCAAGTTTATTACCAACCCATCTGCCAATGGGACTAGTTTCTCCTTTATTGCACTGGCAAAATCACTGACTACTTTGAATGTTTCAGTTAAATCTCTGTGTCATTTTCTCTGACCAAAGGAGAATAATCCCAGACACAAAAACAGAAATTGCTGGAAATAAAAACCCAACAGCTCAATCATTTTCATCTGACTGATGAAATTCTCAATCAATTTCATGTTTGAGAAATTATGTATTTCCACATATGCTGCCTGACCTGCTGTGTTTTTCTAGAAATTTCTGTTTTTGGTTCTGATTTCCAGCATTTGCAGTTTTTATTTTGTTTAGAGAATAATCACAGTGTTTGAAATCTGAAATCCCTCACCAATGGCTTCATTCTTGGAAAGCTTCTCCACAATCCCTACAGATCATTGACGTTCTTCCTAACGTCCCAGTTTTGACACAGCACACTGGCTGAAGCCTAACAGGTGCTGTTGAGGTAGAGGGATATCATCTGGTATTGTCTTGTTGCTCACAATGGTCACAAACTCAGTTGTGTCGATTTCTGTCAATTTGACCAGCACCAAAAATCAGAGAAGTGTGAAGTTGGCATTGGGCAAAAAACATGAAGGAAAGATTTTGAAGGCAGTATATTTCCTAAATAAGTGCTATACTTGATGGTGTAGATTTTGACTCTTTGCAATAGTGTAGAATGAATGATTGTGAACCATTTCAAATCTCTTCTGATTTTGTTTTAAACGACTCACATGCAATAAAAAAAAACTTTGAATAATTTCAAGGATGTCGTCCGGACTGAAGGGTTTGAGCTCTAGGGAGAGGCTGAATAGACTGAGGCTATTTTATGTGGAGCGTCGGAGGCTGAGGGATGACCTTACAGAAGTTTATAAAATCATGAGGGCCATGGGTAAGGTAAAAAAAAAGGTCTTTTTCCCAGGATAGGGGAGTCCAAAACTTGAGGGCATAGGTTTAAAGTGAGAGAGGAAAGATTTGAAAGGGATCTGAGGGGTAATATTTTCGTGCAGAGGGTAGTTGCGTATGGAATGAGCTGCCAGCGGAGGTGATGGAGGCTGATACAATTACAGCATTTAAAAGGCATCCAAATGGGCATATGAATAGGAAGGGTTTAGAGCGAAATGGGCCAAATGCTGGCAAATGGGACTCGATTAATTTAGGTTATCTGGTCAACATGGACGATTTGGACCGAAGGGCCTGTTTCCATGCTGTACATCTCTATAACTCTATGTAAAAGAGTTTTCCTTGCTATGTTCATATCATGCCAATTTTATCTTGTACAGTGAGCACAACAATAATCTATTTTGCACTGCATTAGTGTAATTTAATGCTAATTAGGAAGCAAAACCCTCAATTGACAGCTGAAAAATCCACAGATAGGATATTTACCACATACCAAAAATAAAATGATACTGAATTATGCAAGATTTTCTTTCGAAGTATCTTACCATTACTTCAGTGGGAGATTGGCAGAATGCCCAGAGAAATTAGAAATAAAGCAAAGTTATAGCTAAGTGGACAGACTTTACAGAAATGCACTTCATGCAGATTTCCCAGGATTTCTGCCAAGCACATGGCAGGAAGCATGGCCCAACCTTGTAAAAATTTAGCACCTTTCTCACAAATTCCTAATAAAATTTCTCTTTGAACTGGCACAGATATATGCCAAGTGATTTGATGCACTGTAAATGTGATTTTTTTTGCACATGCCTCATTTATAACATTTCTTAAATTGGGCTTCATATCTCATCTGATAGATGGTTCACTACGACTATTCACTGTCAACATCAGACCTATCTGACAGCTGAGCTGCTTGCTTGAATGGATTCTGACAGAGCTTTCCCTCCACGCGTACGTAAAGCTCTGTACACAAGAAACTCATTAATTTTGCAGCTACATGACTTCTGCACACAATTTGAAGCTGGAGACCTTCAAGTCATGCAATAACATGCTTTTAAATGAGCTCTCTATCAAAATCATTGCCTTTTACAGCTAGGAAGTGAAATTGGGAAGGCCTTCATTTCCCACCTTGTGTAAAAATCTTGCTGAATGCACAAGGTCTCACATCATGTTTGGTCAGTATCAAAGAGGTTTAATACACAGTTCAAAAAGATAACTAGGGCTTTGCTGCTTTCATGAGCTGGTTTCAGTAGTACATATTTCTTTCCCTAGTTCAACAAAAGACATTGCTGAATATGTTTATGTATCCTCAACTTTCATTTTTTTCACATAATGGCTAAAGGATGTTTGAACCATATCAACCAGTGTAAAAAGAGATAAGCAGATGAATGTTAAGTAATTTGTCACTGGTAAAACATCTGACCTTGAAGCTGCTCCCTTAGTTCTACACAAAAATAAATTTTAACCTGACCAGATCCTATGGAATCTTAAACAGTCAGAATTCCCATGGTGGTGTAATATGACTAAACGCTGCATTATAATGTCATATTAACTGCACGTTGTGGTAGCAGAGCAGTATGAAATGTTGGTGCTAAAATATTTAATGAGGCACACCACTGTTCATTTGTCTGCAAGTAATTTTCTTTACCCAGCCATAAGTTGACCTCGGGATCAGAACGACCATGTTTATAATTTATGTAAGTCTAACATTTAATTCTTCCCTTTTAAGCATTTTCATCCCCATGATAAAACATAAATTTGTTTTGTTTTGTTTTGTTTTTACCCACACTTTTCTACTCCCCAAAGAGGGAAAAAAAATGTTGGAAAAATGAGCCAAAGCACAAGCGTTCCTTCTGTGGTCACCAAGTCTGACAGTGGGATGTCAAGCTGGAGCTACTGGCTCACAGGCAGCAGCACAGCTACTGAACCACATGATCTTGTGTGATGTAAGTGAACTGACCACATCATCCTACAGCTAATGATTTCAGTTTGAAATCACACAATCCACACATATAATATCTTGACACAGCAGTTCATTTTGAAGCGAAATTGTAGCCATTTCCTTTCTAAATCCAGTGCACAAATAAAATCCTTCTTTTCATCAAACAAACTTCTGGAAAGTGCAGCCAGGGAAATACAGAGGAACCTCGATTATTTGGCATTCGATTATCCGAATATCGAATTAGCTGGCAAGTTCGCAAGGTCCCGATGCTGGGCTAAACAATGTTATCCAGCATTTGATTATCCAAATTCAATTAACCGAACAAAACACTCCCCGCCGGTGTCCTTTGGATAATCGAGGTTCCTCTGTATTCAGGTTGAGAGGGGTCAGAAATAAAACACAGAGTATCCTAATTTTTAACAATAAGGGGGTAGAGCACAATTTAAAAAAAAAAGTTTTGTAAAACTTGTTTAAAACATTGCTTTGGCTTCAGAAGAAATAGTGTGTCTAATTCTGAAGTTTTGGAAGAATGTGAAGGCGTCTGAGAGGTTGCAGAAAGGATTTGTGAGAATAGTTCCAGGGTTGAGGGACTCAGCATTGTAGAGAAATTGAAATATCCATTAAATGCTAAACTTTGTATCCTGTCACACAGCCAATTTCACATTCTTGTTAGCATCGTTCCACTCATGGACAAGAACTTTTCTTGCGAGTCTCTTGATTGTGTGACACTGTACCAAATGACATTAATGTCATTACCCTGATCAACCCTCACGTGATCCAAATTAATGGCTTTCCTTTGAGAAGGATAAGTGGAGATTTGACAAAAGCATTCAAAATTCTGAAGGATCTATACAGAGTAGATAGGGATAAACTGCACCCAATGGTGGATGGGTCAGAGATAAGAGGGTATGGACTTGGATTAATTGGTAAAAGAAGCAAATAGAGACATAAGGAGAAACTTATTCAATCAGAGAGTGGTCAAGTGTTGGCAGAGAGTGTGATGTAGACAGGTTCCATTGAGGCATTCAAGAAGGAGTTGGATTATCTGGAAGGAAAGAATGTACAGGTTTATGAGGAGGACATAAGGGAACAGGAGACACTGGCATAGTGGTAATGTCACTGGATGTCTAATCCAGAGGCCCAGGGTAATATTATGGTGTGTCGGTTCACAATCTGCTATGTCAGCTGGAGAAATTTAAAATTGAAAAAGAAATCTGGAATTAAAACAGTCATAATGAGACAAGAAAACCTTTTGTAAATTGCCATCATCAGTTGATTTGAGAAACCTGTCTGGTCCCCTAATGTCTCTGGCCTACATGTGACTCCACACCAACAGCAATGTGGTTGATTCATAACTGTACTCCGAAGTGGCCGATAGACAGCCAGTCACTTCGGAGTACAGTTGTTGGACAAGAAAATGGCGGCTTTGTCACACCAATATCCCATAAAATATTTTTTAAAAAAATAAAAGCTGCATTGTTCTTTCAGACAGTCAGCAGGGACAAAGCAGGCTGAATGACCTTGTTCTCAATTCAGCGATGTTAAAGATCTGGATAGTTCTGTGTGCATCAAATATTTGATCCAACATGAAAACAAAAAAGCCATCATTTCTAAAAAATATGCAAAATTAAATGGCAGCCAAATACTTTTGATTCCTCTGAGCATAATTCACAGTGTTTAGGTTTTTTGCTGAAACAGTTTAATATTTACAGTAAATATGCTAAAGTTTTAATGACAACTTGATCTTAATACATTGTTTACCATGGCCATAAGTTCAGAAGATGTGGGACAGAGATTAATATTAGGAAGTTAAGGGCAAGAAGGGAAGTTGGGATAAGTGACTTGTGGAGAAAGTGATCAGTAAGGCCAGTAACATGAATAATGTAAATGAATTAAAGCACTCACTAGTTGTGCTTCAAGAAATCAGGACTGAATTAAAGCTGAAAAAGAATAACTTATGTTGGTAGATACAACAAAAAAGCTACAATCAGATGCATTCACAACACATCCTGGTTCCTGTAAATTTATATGCTGATCAGCAAAAACATTTCATGTTGGCTACAGGCCACATGACCTAGGCAGTCTTAAAAATCTCCTGAACAAGTGTTCCTCAGTGGTGCATAGTTAAAACAAGGGGACCAATTTGTCAGATATATACTGCACAGACAGCTTGACAACCTTGGGAATACGTTCTTTCCAGTAGTCAGTTAAATGTAACTTTTGGCAGTAATGGTTATGGAAACCATTGCAAGTATGGAAAAGAAATGTTCACCACAGCGTTTTTATTTTGATTGAGTAGTGTGTCATGTGTGTAGATGTACTCTTGTCAAAATGTGTTACAGCTGGGCATGCACACAAAGATCATTACAGCCATCATTTGATTTGCTGTCATATACAGTTACTGCAGCCTTTGTGCTAGTAACGAAACTGTGCAGCATGTGAACAATTTTTCTCCATTCTCTGTCAAGAGTTTTGATAATTTATCTTTGTACTTTTCTCGCACTTAATAGGTTATGAATTCCTGACCATCAATCTATCAGCTTGGAAATAGCAGCTTGTTAAAGTTGTGTGAAACCCTCTGATTAGCATGGCATTGTAAGCTATTAAATTATAGTTTTTGACATAATTTACTACCGTCAAAGAAATTCAAATTTATGCCTTTCACACTACAGAATGTTCCAGAACTTTTTACAGCCAATAAGTACTTGTTTTAAAGTGTAGTCACTGTTCTAGTGGAGAACCTGTTGCCATTAGCTGATAGTGCCAAGATTAGGGGTCTCAAATTTAAGGTTTTGGATAAGTGATGCAGCAGAAATAAGAGGGATAACTGTTTTGTACAGCGAATGATAATCATTTGGAATTTATCACCACCATAGCAGCTGGAGCAGGAGAATAGTGGGAGCAGAAACAATTGACGATCTCAAAATGAAATTTAAGACCAAAATTTGAAAAGGTATTTGAAGAAAATAAATCTGTGGGCCTTCAGGATTCAAATGAGCAGGAAGACTGACTGAATTGATCTGCAGGATTCCTACATGAATTCGATGGAGCAGTTAGCCTCCTTCTGTACCATAAGTACCTCTGACAGGAAAGCATGAAACCCAATTTGTGTACAGCAAGCTGCCATGAAAAGCAATGTGATAATGACCAGATAGTCTTTTCTTGACTACGTTGATTGATGGTAAGTTATGGTCAGAATACCAAGGGCAAGAACTTCTTTAACTGACCACTTTCTGGGTCTTAGTGGTGAACATAATTTCTAATGTGACAGGCATCTCTCCAAAACCAATCCATCTGATTACCTACCCTTCCCACCACTTTCCCTACCACTGTTCAGAGGGAAAAATCCTGGCTGATCTCCAGTGTTGTATCAGTACACAAACATTTTTAGGCTGCATTATATACGGAAGTCTCTGGAATGGGGCTTGAGTACAGAATGTTTTGACTCAGAGGTGATTTTACCACCATTGAGACAAGACTAGTACCGAAAAACCACAAGAATGGTCCTAGCTCATTCAGTGGTACTCTTGCCTCTGAGTCAGAAGATTGTAGATTCCAATTCTATTCTGGAGATTTGAGCAGCAATAGTAGGCTAACAGTGGAATACTGATTGTCCAACTGGAATGTTGTCTTTCAGATGAAACATTCAATTTGCATATTCAATAGGACTGTTGCAAATGGACATTAAAAATCCCAAAGCATTATTCACAAAGAAACAGGATATCCTTCCAGTTATTCTAGTCAATGCTATTGTCAGTGCAATAATGGCTGCACTTTGAACATCCCCATTGGTTATGAAATGATATCCTGAGTTGGTGAAAGGCATTGTATAAATACAAGAATTTCTCTTTAATGAGTGATTTTATCTGTGATCCATTGTGTTTCAACAATACTAAACACAGGATTATGAAATTCCTTTGAGATAATCAAATATAAAGTCTGTTTAAGCAGTAAGGAGCTTTGTCCATGGAACTTATAAAGAATGAATGTTGGCTAGTGCTCGTTTCAGAGCTGAAAATGTGTTGCTGGAAAAGCGCAGCAGGTCAGGCAGCATCCAAGGAGCAGGAGAATCGATGTTTCGGGCATGAGCCCTTCTCCTGCTGCGCTTTTCCAGCAACACATTTTCAGCTCTGATCTCCAGCATCTGCAGTCCTCACTTTCTCCTAGTGCTCGTTTCAGGCTAATTGATTTGTCAGTCCCTGTTTACAGTGTTATTGTTGGGCTCATTCTTTTCTCCTGCTCTGTCCTTAGCTTTGTTCTTTACTACTTGCAAAAAAGTGCGAAGTAGTGTTCCCCAGTGGTCACTGCTGCTCAACATTTAAGTAACCAATTGCACTCTGGAATTGGATGTGCAATTTTTGCTTGTCATCAAATACTGTAATGAATTTTGATAGGAATAATAAACTTTATATAATAATGAGCAGCATGTTAACATTATTCAAACTGTGAGTGAGGAAGTTGCCAGATAGCTATACAAGAGTCCAACTGGTGAAAGTAGAGCATTTAGGAAAGACATAACACAAAAAAAGTTGGTTATCAATTTCAGGATATAAGAATAGGTACAAAAATAAGATTTGTATGGGTAATTACATGCAGAAATGTTCAAAACATGAAGGGCATATTGATTCCTGGGGCATCGAAGGTAGAAGTTGACAAGTTACATTACAACTGTACAAAACCTGAAATACTGCATGCAGTTCTGTTTGCCACATTACTAGATGGATGGAGATGCTTTGTTGAGGGTGCAGGGAAGGTTTACCAGGATGTTGCCTGGTCTGCAGGGTTTTAGTTATGAGGAGGGGTTGGATAAACTCGGATTGTTTTCACTGGAAATAAGGAAGCTGAAGAGTGACCTGATAGAGGTCTATAGAATTGTGAGAGGTTACATAGGGTGGATAGTCAGAGGCTTTTTCCCAGGGTGGAAAGGTCAACTACAAGAGGGCACTGATTCAAGGTGAGAGGGGAAGCATTTAGGGGAGAAGTGCAGGGTAACATTTTTACTTAGAGAGTGATGTGTGTTTGGAATGCACTGCCAATGGAGGTGGTGAAAGCAGGCATATTAGCAACTTTAAAGGCATATCTTGATAGACATATGAATGGGAGGTGAACAGAGGAACAGAACCTGTACGTGGGCAATAAGGAGTGGGTCTAAATAAGGATTGGAATTGGCGCAGACTTGGTTCCTGTTCCTGTCCTGTACTGAATTGAATTGAATTGATTTCTGTAGGTCTGAGGCCATGAAAGTCTTTTATTGCAACAGATGAACAAAAAGCGATTTCATCCATTAAATAAATACCTCTGCTTTTTTTCACTTTAATCTATTCCAGGGTCCTTTTAACATATCTTTTAACATTTTCTTTGTAAAGTAAGTTCATGTTTAACTTTGTTCAATGAAGGGTTTGTGACATAATTCCACATGTTGTAATGCTACCTTGAATTATTTTTAACCATCTTATTCAACCAGTGCCAAAATCTATTATAATTTATTTGCGAGTATTGAAAAGATTTGTAGCTCAGGTTGATGTTCTGGATGTAAGTTTGCTCACTGAGCTGGAAGGTTCACTTTCAGACATTTCATCACTATACTAGGTAACATCAGTGAGCCTCTGGTGAAGCACTGGTGCTTTGGTCCACTGTTTACGTTTCCTTAGGTTGGTGATGTCATTTCCTGTTATGTCATTTCCTGTTTTTTCCCAGTGGTTGGAAATTGGGATCCAAGTCAATGTTTGTTGTTAGAGTTCTGGTTGGAGTGCTATGCTTCCAGGAATTCTAGACATTAAAGACATCTCAGAAGTGATTGCCAGACTACTCAGACCCCTTGGCATGATAGTAGCCCACGAACCCACCAACACACTAAAACAGCAACTAAAGAACTTGAAAGACCCTGTATAAACAACAAGCAAAACTAATGTCATTTACAAAATATTGTGCAAGAACTGTAACAAACATGACAGTGGACAAACAGGCAGAAAACTCGTCACCAGGATACATGAACATCAACTAGCCACAAAAGAATATCACTCACTTTCACTAGTACCTTTACATACAGATGAGGAAGGGCACCACTTTGACTGGGGCAACACATCCATACTAAGACAAGCCAAACAGAGACACATGTGAGAATTCCTAGAACCATGGCACTCCAACTGGAACTTTATCAACAAACACATTGACTTGGATCCCATTTACCACCCCTTGAGAAAAAGAACAGGAAATGACATTCCCAACCCAAGGAAACCTAAACCCACAAATTAAAAAGTGGGCTATACCACCAGTGGTTCACCTGAGGCTCATTGATGATGTTACCTAGTATGGTGACGAAACGCCTGAAAACAAACCATCCAGCTCAGCGAGCAAACTTACATCCATTATATTTTATGTTATTAGTACCTTGAAAAGTTCTGAAGATATGCTACATTTGAACTTAACTTTTTCAACTCAAGTGAAAACTTCCCCAATATTTCTTACCTGCAATTCCTCATTGTATGGCTTCAGGTGAGAACTACTAAAATAGAGCAAGCTGATATCAAAACATGAAACTAATAGAAGATGTTAAAGGATATTTCTCAGTTAGCAAAGGCATAGGAAATAAGAGCCATTCATCCCTGCAAGCTTTCTACACTATTCCATAAGAACATGAACATTTTTTTACCTTAACGTTTTTGTATTATGCTCACATCCTTTGCCTCCACTGCTATCCGTAAATCTGGTGAATTTTGTTCTGAATGTACCCAGTGACTGAACATCCTCAACTCTCTGGGATAAAGAATTACAAAATTTCACAAGCATTTTTTTGGGGGGGGGAAGTGGAGGGGGAGAAATTCCTCCTCCCAGTCTTTCATGACCATCGTTTAGAGCAGAGTGGTGCTGGAAAAGCACAGCAGGTCAGGCAGCATCCGAGGAGCAGGAAAATCGACATTTCGGGCAAAAGCCCTTCATCAGGAATAGCTTCATCAGTTGATTTGAAAACTTTGGTCCCTAATTTTCCTCACAGAAAATCGTGCAGCATCAAATCTGCCAAGCCTATCAAGAATGCTAAGGGCCAAAAAAAGGTTTGCTCAGCCCTACTTGCGCTGTTGGACTTGAGTCAGTCTCTACCCCAGGACAAACTTTGCGTGGGCCACAATCTGCAATGGCTTATGTGACATTTCTCATTGATAGGATGCCTCATTTAAATTGATATAAATTTGTAATGCAGTGGTCCATGAATAAAGTTTACCCCCTATATATTTCAGTTCACCCTCTCTTCACTTCTACTTTGAAATACTAGGGAGTGTAGATGTAGCCCTACCTCATTTCTATTATGGACAATCTCCTTCTACCATGGATCAGTGTGATGGACCCTCTGCATTCCTTGTAAGGCAGATTTCCTTTCTTAAATAAGGAGTTGAAACCTCTATGTAGTATTCTAGATGTGGTCTCACAAAGACCTTATATAGTTACAGTAAGACTTTGCAGTAATCCATGAAAATACCTGATTTTAACTCTGTGTAAGTGAATAGAGTTTGAGATTTAAGTGTGTTAAAATTGAACCGTTGTACTGTGGACTATAATAAAGGCCAGCAGACCATATTTTTCACAATTGCTTTTGGAGCTGCAACTATCTATGAATCATATGCCAGGGCATAATGTCACACTCACAAAAAAACCCAGAAATTGCTGGAAAAGCAGAACAAGTCTGGCAGCATCTGTGGAGAGAAATCAGAGTTAACGTTTCGGTTCCAGTGACTCTTCCTCACAACCAGACCTGCTGAGCTTTTCCAGCAATTTCTGTTTTCATTTCTGATTTCAAGCATCCGCAGTTCTTTCAGTTTTCATAATGTCACACTACCTTGTTTCCATGTTCCTACTTCTCCACAATACATTTCATCCACCATATTCTTGCTACTCAGTTTATCGATATCCCTTTGCAGTCTTTTATCTCCACTCAGTTTACATTCCAACAAAACTTTGTATCATTGGCAAATGCTCCACTTGCTCCTTTTGTCGAAGTTATTGATACAAAACATTAGCATTCGAGATCCACAAGCATTGAATTTGCAGTGTCAAATGACTTGGTATTTCTACTTTGTTACCTGTCTTCTAACCAATCCACTAACGTGTTCATGTATTACCCCTAATCTCATGGGGTCTAATTCTGTACAATAAGCTCTTGTGCACCACCTTGTCAATTTAAAATAAAATCCAATTAAACATCCATTGATTCTGCATTATCGACCCTGCCAGTTACAAACTCAGGGATGTTCACAAATTGCCAAAAACCCTTTCACTTTCATAAATCTATATTGACTCTGCTGAATTATATTATGACTTCCTAAGTTGCCATGTCCCTAATAATATATGCAGATTTCCCTTCTGCTGGTTTCAGATTAATTGATTAAAAATTCCATTTTCTCTCTTGGCATCATCCTTATCTAATGCTAATTTTTTGCTCTTTGTCACTTGTAAAAGGTGAGATGTGTTTCACTGCTCATCGTTCGTGCAAATAATTTGTACTTTGGAATCCAATATTCAGTAAATGTTCAGAACGAGCATTTAATTTGCAAAGTAATTCTTGTATAATTCATGTGACGTTCTTCTCTTTGGCACGAAGAATAAAGAGGCTATATACCCCAAAAGAATGGTGGAGGGGGGATGCTAGTGGTAACAGATGGATTAAATCCTGAAAATTTGGAAATAAGGCCATTACAAAAATTGCAAACAAAGGACTAAGATTCTTTCCTCGAGGTTTACAAAATTGAAATGCAGTAAAATCACTTTATGCAAAGACAGAGCCTTGGGAAAATGACATTTGAAGTAGCATGTACCATTCTGGTTTCTATATGACAAAAGGAATATAACATAGGAACAGGGATAGGTCATTCAGCCCCAACTGCCTGTTCTGCCATTTTGAGCGATCATGGCTGACCTGTGGTCTAACTCCTGAGACCGACCTTTAATTCATATGCCTTAATACTACTGCTTAACAAAAAAGTTGCTGATCTCAGATTTTAAAATAAGTAACTAATCTAGCATCAATTGCCATTTGTGGAAGAGAGTTCCAAAGCTCTATCCCCCTTCGTGTATAGAAATGCTTCCTAACATCTCTCCAGAACAATCTGGCCGTAGTTTTTAGATTGTACCCCCTCGTCATAGAATCTCCAATCAGTGGAAATAGTTTATTTTTTGTCTACCCTGCCTTCTTCTCTTAATATCTTGAATAAATTGATCAGATGAACCATAAACCTTCTAAATTATAGAGAAAACAGGCCAAAATTGTATAATCTCTCCTCCTGTAATTTAACCCCTGAAGTCTTGCAGCACTGGAAAAAGAATGATGATGTTACCAGAAATAAGAGGTTATAGAAACCTCTCGGACAGTTGGAGAAGCTAGAGCCATTATCCTTTGGGGATAAGCTTGAGACGATTTGACAGAGCCGTTCAAATAATCATGAAGGATGTAAATGGATTGGATAACAGGAAGCTGTTCGCATTGACAGAAGGATTGACATCAAAGAGCAGGTGATTGATCAACAGAAACATGGGGGAAAACGACTTCATGCAATAAATCACTAGGATTTAGAATGCACTGGCTGAGAGGGAGGCGCAGATAGATTATGTAATTGTTTGCAGAAGGGAATTGGTTAATTATCTATCGGGGAAAAAATATTGCAGGGCTATGGGGAAAAGTAGAGGAGTGGGATGAGATGAGTTGCTCCTGCAGAAAAATGACATGGTCACAATGATCCAAGTGGCCTCCTGTTTTCTGATCCATTCTATGATTTATGGGCGTTTTTTTCTCTCAAAAAGACTAAGTTCACGTGTTGGATGATAGTTTTTGATAATGAAAGAATATCGTGGAATTATTATAATATGGAACAAAGCATTCATACCATCACATCTGTGCTGGGCCTCCTAAGGATTAATTTATGTACTGCTTCCTCTTCCCTGCACATGTGTTTTTTTTATATATATATATATATATATATATATACTGGTATAAGCATCAATTAGACCTCATACAATTTTCACGACAAGTCTATTGATTACACCGTTCTCTGGACTATATTTATTTGTACCTTTCCTTAGAGAGTATAATCTATTCTCCCAGTTTTTCAGTATCCATTGCATCTACTCTGACTAAATCACGTTTCGAGTGCTTCCAATTTGTTTTCCCTTTTCCTGAACCTTAGAAATTGTCAATTATCTGGGTGTCAGCTGTGTTGATTCCATATGTTAAATTACTGCCCTAAACCCTCCTTCCCCCTCCCAGAATTCTGGCAAGCTTCCTCTTGTCATCTTTATCATCCCCAACCAAATGATCGCCTGCTGGTACTTCCATCTTCCCTCTCCTCCTCTTCCGGCATCCTGAGGAAGGAGTTCCCAGTGCGAAACATGGGTCCACTTCTTTATCCCCCCCCCCAATAACCTCGCCATTTCCCTGGCACCTTACTCATGCATGCACAGGAAATGCAACAGCAACCCTTTTATCTCATTCAATCCTGTTGTCCCAAACCTCAAATGCTTGTTTTTTTTTGGTGAAATAGCAATTTATTTGTACTTCTGTCAATTTAATGTACTGTATTTGCTGCCCACAATGCAGACTCCTCCACATTAGAACAGCTTAACATAGGTTGGATGACAGCTTTGTGTAACAACTCCATTCAATCCACAAGCGTGATGCTTCACTCCCACTCTGACTGCTTTGTTCTCAGCCTCCTACGCTGTTCCAGTGAAGCTCATTATAAGCTTCCAGGAACAACACCTCATCTTTCAATGCTGCGCTTTACACTCTTCCAAAATCAATATCAAGTTGCAACAATTCCAGATCAGAACTTCTGCTCCCATGTTTTTATTTTGGATGATTGTTGCATCAATTTGCATCTGTTCATTCATCCTTTAATCGTACATATATCTCTTTACCATTATCCCTTTGCTATTCAATCTTTCCTGTCTTCCTCCATAAGATTTTGGTTTTTGTTCACACCTTGTCCACCCCTTCGCTCATTCGATCTTTACTTTCTCGAGCTCTACAAAAATATCAAGTTGAAACATTAACTCTCTTTCTCTCTCCACAGATGCTGCTAGACCTGCTGGGTTTTTTCCAGTACTTTCTATATTTTTATATCAGAAACACAGATTTGTTTCGACAGAAAGACAGTGGCTGAAACAAGATAATGTAAACTTATGTAGATATGTTGAAGTTTATTTTATTACTTTAAGAAGGAGTAGAGGAAATCTTTAGAGGACAGTTTCTGATTCAATAAGTTTCCAACTGAGCAAGATGTGTATGGAAGATTTGCATCAAATCTCCTCCTATGTCCTTATTACACATATCACATCTCACTGCTGGTAATGACATATCCTCTAATTATTCAAAATGTATTTTTAAGTGTACTGAGTGCAATATGATTTGCTGCTTTATGAAGCTGATGATGTTTTTAGACCAATTATTGTGCTATTAATCATTAGTATTTTCAGCATTGAATGCATAACATCGCACCAGAAAAAAAAGACATTACGAGGAAAAATGAATATTCTTACTGATCAGTTTATTGAAATGGAACTTAGTATGAGGAAATCTGTAATGTCGCTTCCGTCGATAGAAGCAATTAGCTCCTTTAATTGAAATGAAACTAAATATATTTGTTGCAAGTCTGAATGGTTCAGATATTTTTTGTGCATAGGAAACAGTACAACCTTTAGTATTATCTTTAGTACAGTGGAGATTTTTTAAAATTTGTTCATGGGATATGGGCATCACTGGCTAGCCAGCGTTCATTGCCCGCTCCTAACTGCCCTTGAACTGAATGGCTTGCTCAATTGTTTCAGAGGGCATTTGAAAGTCAATCATATCGTTGTGAGTCTGGAGTCACATTTGTTCACTCTGTTCAGTTACTCAATGCACTTTGTATGGTATGATCTGTCTGTACCGCATGCAAAAAAAAACTTTTCACTGTACCTGTCTACATGTGACAATAATAAATCAAATCAAATTTTAGGCCAGATCTGTTGAATCTGGCAAATTTCATTCCCTGAAGAACATTATTTAACTAGATTTTTTTTCTCCCAACAATCAGCAATGGTTTCACAGTCATCGGTAGATTTTTAATTCAAGATTTTTTTAAAATTGAATTCCATTTCCATTATGTGCTGTGGCATGATTCAAACCTGGGGTCCCCAGAACGGTTGCTGGATTTCTAGTTAGCGATAATTCCAATCGGCTGTTGCCTAATCGTAATAGTTGTTTGTTTGGCACTTCTGCTTTATTCTATTTGGATTCTGTGTTAAACTGGGTCTCTTTCCCTCCTTTACAGGGCATCTCTTTGGAGCTCTTGTGTTGTCCTGCCACTTTTAGCACTGACCTGGATGTCTGCAGTGTTAGCCATCACCGATCGAAGATCAGCCCTCTTTCAGATCCTCTTTGCTGTCTTTGACTCTTTGGAAGGCTTTGTCATTGTAATGGTCCACTGCATTTTGAGAAGAGAGGTATGTCACATGGAAATACATGTGAGATTAAAGGGCAGGGGAAACTCTTTGCAAGGTTAACAAATCCTTCATGCACGATCTATCATGAAGTAACTGAAAAGGGAATAAAAATATGTGTGAAGTGGTGATGCCAATGGTATGTTTGGTTTGCATGTGTTTCCTCTTAAATCTGGATTTGATATCTGTTTTACATGTTTCAAAAATATTCAGATGCGATCAAAAATACTTGCCAGTGATTGTAAGGTGTTAGTCCAGGATTTAGATGTCATTAACCATCATATGTGTGGATTATATGATGTCAGTATCAAGGATTATTTCTTGTGATAGTGCAAGAGAAACTGATTATTTTTCTTTCAGGAAGGTCATTTGCACAGCTCAGTCAGAGTTATCTCATTGCTGTGTGTGATCATGTCAAAGGTTGATCAAAATCTGCTACATGATTTTGACTGTCTTCATTGTTCTGCATGGTGTTTCGATTGAAGGAAAAAAAAGTCTGATATGCTTTTCAGTGGTGTATTTCTACGGACGTGGAACCCTTTTCCTGAATAAAAGGGCACCTAGCCCACAACAATGCCTGAGTCTGGAAAGGAAAGTTAATGAATAGGAGTAGACCTAAGGTATCACTTGTTAAAGTTACGATGTCTAAAATGGAAAAGGGGGAAGAAAGTTGAGAAAATGATAGTGAAAGGGAGGGCTGGGTGAGCAGAACTAAATTGAAATGTGTTTTTGTATTTACAAATGATGTGTTTATTTCAGTCGTGTCGACTTGATATTACAGTGTTGTTGTTATTCCTCTTATTCAGGTAATCTTTTTAAAATATATGTACGTGTTCATGTGTGATATATAGATGTATTTACCCATATGAGTGTGTACTGAAGTCAAATGAATTTTTTTTTTAAAATGGCACATTCTCGGCAGTAGTTTGCAGTGTGGTAGTTTATCAAAAAGAAACTTCTTTATATACTTTCCAGAATGACTCTTAACATTCCAAAACTAGGGACTATAATTGTGAAAGCAGGAATAAATTCAGTTGAGAATTTAGGGTAGAACCTGTTACTAAATGGGAATGTTGGGGGAAAAAAAACGTGGAACCAACAATCACATGAATGTAGATTCATTTAAGGGGAAGCTCAATAAGTACATGAGTGAAGGAAGAATAAAGAAGAATAAGCTGATAGGATGAAGTGAAGTGGAAAACAGTAGAAGGTAGCTTGTGTGGCAAGTTACAAATTGGCACTGGTCCAAATAGCCTTTCTTTGTCGAGTAAATTCTGTGTAAAACAATGCATTGGCTCTCGGTTTTGATGTCTGATAACTAAAACAATCGGCATTACAGATAAATAAATGTGATGTGAGATCTATAAAATGAATGTACTGAATGAAGCAGTTATTAATTAAGAAGTTTATTGGGAAGCACATCAGTACTAGATGTGGAAGGTAATCAGCCAAGAGTGTCGGAAGAACCAATTGTCTCCACTCTTGAGCAATTGTATTTTTTCTTGAGCTTCTCCTTAAATCAATAAGTGATAGTAAAAATAATAGTATAAACCAGAGTGTACGTTAATTGCTGGCTGTACATTGACACAGGTAGTACTGGGAACAATGTTATAGAGTCAAGATGTTACTTGCAGTTTAGTATTCGGATTTGGAAATTCGACCATTAATGTTTTTCAACAAATTATTTTACTGTTCGAAAAATGTTAAAAGAATGAAATTTTCCATATTGTATGGATTGAGTGCTCCTCATCTTTGACTAAACTTGAAACTGTGAAAGAAAAGAGAATTCATTTTGTAGGAAACTGCTGCCAATTGAGGCAGTGGAATAATCAGAGATGCCTACGTGTCACAGTTCTTGAATGCTGAATTCCCATGACTCTTGAGCAACATTAACCTGAAGCAAAATGCAGGACCAAAAGTTTTGGTGGTGCAAGTTATCATCATCAGGTCACATAGCACCTGCTATTAGCCAAGCCAAGGCCAATTTAATGGTGCCCTTTAAGGTCTTTCTCATTTCCAGGTGCAGTATTTGAGATCAAAGTGGTTCACCTGCATACCAGGGAAAATGGTGTTCATGCAATGAAGGGAATTTTGAACACATATTGAAATAAAACAATTTTCTTGAACCCTTAAGTACGAAACATCCTTTGTGGGTTTAAATGCATGCTTTCCATCACATGACTCTATAGAAATGATTCTCTGTACCTTTCCAATTCTGAATATTTCAACATAGTAAGTACAATTCTGATTATTCTCTGAATAAATGGATTACATGATTACTCAAATAACAGGTTTTGTATTATTTTGAACACAACTGTTACTTGTTGCAATCCTCAAAATGTTATTATTACACAGTTTGTGATCTGCTCTCATAAAGGGAAATGTGGATGAACAGTCTGTTCAAGTGTTCTCCATTTTAGCTAGGAAAGACAGAAACCAGTGTACTCAGCTACCACCTTCACTGCAAACTATGGAGCCTTGCCGTCCATTTTATCTCCTCAATGGCCACTGCCTCAGATTGAATCAAACTGTTTATAACTCCTGCATCCTCAACAATCCTGACCACCGTTTTGCATTGACACAATGTAGCTTGCATCCCATCTGCACCCTGTACTTATGGACTTTAATCTACTTATCTCTGGATGGAGAATTTCCATCCTTGTGTTCAAATCCCTCCATAACCTGGCCGTTCAAATCTCTCTAACTTCTTCCAACCCTGCGCTCGCCACTAGTCCACATTCTATTGTGCAGAATTCATAATTGTGAGAGAGACTGGATTGGAGGGAGTGGGAATGTACAGATGTAATCTGTTGAAGTAGGATGGACCTGACAAGGACTAATGGATGAACACATGAATTAAGTTGACATTAAGCTGAGTAAGCAAAGAACAAAAATTGAGGAACTATGACAGCATGTGAAAGAAAATAAGGATGCAGCATGACTTCTTGTGTGAGAATCTACCTTTGGCAGCTGTACCTCCCATTACCTAGCTCCCGTATTTCAGTGTGCCCTGCTCTGCAGCTATACCTCCCCTTCCACCTCAAAGACTCTTTCAAATGCAATTTTAGTGAATGTTTACGATATTCTTCTTAAAAAAAAATTACCTTTGCCTCATCCTATATCCTTAAACAAACCCAACAAATTACTCTTCCCTTGATATAAAATGTAGTCTTTAAAGTTGTGCATCCACATTTAGATTTTGGAGTGACAGCTCTGTGAAGCTATTGAGATAAAACTCTCAAAATAGACCTACCTTTTAAATGAATTGCTGGCATTTCTCTTTGGTGTTTTAAAAAAAACAGTTTAATTTTCATCTCTTGTCAGCTTGTATGAATCCTCAAGCCAGCCATTCTGAATTCAGTTCATTTATGTCCTAAATATCGATCTTTTTGTAGGTCTCTCTGTAGCTTAAAACTTTCAACTACAACAAGAAATTGTTGGCTTTTTGGAAAGAGTGTAGTGTTCAGCAATTTACTTATCGTAACATTTCTCAGTGAAATCAACTTCTGAAAATATCTGATTTCACATTCTACTTATAAAGTGAAAGCTTATTGAATAATTTGTCCTTAATTTCTGAAGTCCAGGAAGTAAAATAGAATGGACTATGTCAGCGGTTGTTACAGTACATAATGCTAGTTTAAGGCTTTTCATGTGAGCATGAATCTTTGCTTCAGTGACACCAAATGTGAATTAGAGGCTTTTCTTTTTTAAAAAATCTTCAAGCATTTCCTGTGACATGAAAGACTAGAGACTCGCAGTCAATACAATTTTTCACAGAATCAGGGATTGATACGTTTGAGGAAAACAGTCAGTACATTGTGCCTACATTGGCTGTTTGGAAGAACTGTCCAGTGATTTCACCTCCCCAACTTGTTATCCAGGGTCCTGCATTTTTGTTTTTTTTTTGTGCATTTACTGAATTCTCTTTTGAAGGTTCTTGTGAAATCTGTTCTCACCATCTTTCCAGGCTTGCATCCCAAATCATTGTAACATGTTGTGTGAAAACCCATTTCCTTCTCTATTTGCATCTATTTGCCAGTGACCTTAAATTTGTTTCCTCTGGTTCAGGATCCTTTGGCCAGGAATAGCAACTTCTCCTGGTTTACTGTATCAAAACTCAAAAAGGATTTTGAACACATTCTGCTGAGGAAATGAATTTTTTTTTTACGTTCCTCCATATAACTGATGTCTTTATTTTCCGATTTGTTGTAAATCTCCTCTGGTCTCAATCAAACGCTTTGACATCAGTTCTTAATTGTAATGCCCAGAACCTTAAAAAAACATGTGTTTGTACATCTCCCGCCCACTTTCTTTTTGCTTCCACTAAAATCCTTCCATTTGGCTTATGTAGTCATGGCTGTAGGAGGTGGAACATTTTATCAGGTTGCCGTGTAGATACTCTGCCAGCTTCCCTCGTCTACATTAATTAAATCCGAGCATCCCCTCCTTGTTGCCAATCATGGCTCCATCAGTGGGTGAGAGTGGGCACACAACTTGCAGGGAACACTACAGCAAACCCATACAGGAATGCTTACTGTGCCTCTGTGCCTCTGGGTGAGAGATGGGGTATGCAGTTTCTCCTCATGCAGAGGCACTCAATGCCTGACTTAAAGTGCTTTGTTATTCAGAAGGGAGGGGGCCTGCTGCTAATTACCTCTTCCCGCACTTGCTTTGTTGCCCTGGAACCTGTGACATTCCTGACACAGGTCAGTATGCTACTAGTAGAAGCAACCACCTCCCACTGGCACTGTCATTTATCTGAACTACCAGCCTCTGAAGAGTATGCAGCTCTCAGCAAGTAGGACTTATACCCCAGGGGCCCTCTCCCACACTGTCCAGCTGGGTGAGCCATCTCTAAAGATGTAGAAGCATAGAAAATAGGAGGGGGAGAAGGCCATTCAGCCCTTCAGGCTTTTTTCACTATTCGTCATAAATGTGGCTGATCATCTAACTCAGCATCCCGCTCCCACTTGTCCCCCAATATCTTTTAATACATTTAATCCCAAATGTCAGATTCACCTCCTTGAAATCACCAAGGTTTTAGCCTCAACCACTTTTTGTGCTGGTGAATTCAGTTTTCTGGGTGAAGAAATTTCTTTTCATTTTAACTCTAAATTGTTTACCCCAGATCCTTAGACTGTGACCCCCAGGTTCTAGATTCACTGGCCATCGCGTACATCCTTCCTGAATCTGCCCTGTCTTGTCCTAATGGAATTTTATAGATTTGTATGAGATCCCAACTCAATCATCAACTTGACTAATTGCATTCTTGAAGAATTCCAGTGGTTTGGTAGTGATTTCCCTTTTCTAAATTCATGCTGATTCTGGCTGGTTCTGCTGACAAGTCTATTATAGTACTTTACCAAAAGCCTTTGGAAAGGCCATACCCAAAACATCAACCACAGTTCTCTTGTCTATGTCCTCTGCTTCATCATTAAAAATTCCCATCAAATTAGTGAAATCTGAATCAACTAGAACCGCTGACTTTATGGTAATTTTCTCTTGGATTGTTGTCTCTAAATGTTTCTTTTCTACTCATCCTGGGCTGACCATTCTGTAATTTTTGGTTACCTTTTGTACATGGCTGTAATATCAATCCTCTGGTTCTCTGAAAACAAAAAAGTGCTGAAGATCATAGCGGGTCAGGCAGCATCCATGGAGAGAGAGCAAGCTAACCTTTTGAGACTTGATGACTCTTCATCAGAGACACCCAGACCCAAAACGTTAGCTTGCTCACTTTTCATGGATGCTGCCTTAACCTGCTGTGATCTCCAGCTTTTTTTTAAATTTCAATATAGATTCAGGGATCTGCAGTAGTTTGCTTGGTTTTCTGCCTCACTGGTGTATCAAAGGAGAGCAGAAGGATTGTGACCAAAACTTCTTTAATGAATTTTAAACATGACATCTTTAATACCCGAACTTTCTCTGCCTCATTTTAATCTCTTTTCGTCATCCAGATTGTGCTAACTTTTGACGGCCTACTTTTCCTCCTCATGGAGCCGTGCCTACTCTCTATCTCGACTTACTCCATTTTTGAAGAATAAATTATTCTTACTTGTTTATTGTTTTATCTACCAAACCTCTATTGCAGCCTAGCTGGGCTGAATCCCTTTTTAAATTGTCAAAAGTCTACCTAATTTTAACATGAAAACTTAAAGGTATAACTGAAGGGTATCTGCACCTAAATCTGAATCAGATTGTTCTGGGCAGCAGCAAGGAAAGCTATTGTTTTGTACATATTGTCATCAGATACAGAGGAACCTCAATTATTCAGCAATCGATGAACCAAATTTCGGATGATCCGAACAAGATCGCAAGGTCCCGATGCACGGCTAGCTATTTTTTCCAGCCTCGATTAACCAAACAAAATACTCCCTGCCTGCGTCCTTTGGATAACCAAGGTTCCTGAGTATATAAGTTTTCTGTTTACAACACACCTTGCTTGCTCCATCTAGCCTTTCTGTTTTTATGTTCAAAATTCTTTCATTCCCAAATGCTTAAACATTCATCGCCAGTTGGTCATGCAATGAATTTTAAAATTCTATCTGTCTATCTGTCCCTTTACTCTTGCCTCTGTTACAGGGAGGATATTGGGTAGAATTTTATAGAGGTTTCAGCATAATAGGCTACGGTGAGAAATGTGGCAGAATCAGATGAGAAGTCCAACTATCTGAATGTCAGAAGCATCTCACTCCACCTAATATGTGCATTTGCCATGTGACGAGGCAAAACTCTATCTTTTAGACAATACGTTAATCATGTTAGACAGCCCCTGGTGGGTGAGACGTGTTTCTTGCTAGGCAGTAGTGTGTTTCCAATTAAAGGAGATTAGAGCTTATTAAACACTTTATTAACACCACAACTCACCTCATTAACATTCAGCATCCGATTTTACCTTGTATGCTGAACAAGTTAGATCTTGAGAGTGTGGAAGTCAGAGTATCTCCCTGGCTACTTCAGCTTGTCACTTGCCCCAAAAGACTCCATTTTGGAAATCAACCACCAAATCTCAGTAACATGGAACTCACGTCTCCAGACATGGGAATCTGACATGTGCCAGCTGAACTTCCTGATGAAGGGCTTATGTTCTTCGATTCTCCTGTTCCTCGGATGTTACCTGAACTGCTGTGCTTTTCCAGCACCACACTCCCGACAGCTGAAGAACTGTCATGGTACATCTCTGGTCCACTTACGGGACTTTGCTGCACTTCAGTGTTGCACCTTGGGCTGCACTAGCAACTCTCATTGTAATGCTGCAGCAAGGAGAGTGTATGCTCATGGGCTGGACCAGGCTGCAGCTAGAATTAGAATAGCCCTTATTGCCACATATACTCAATGAGTATAGTGAAAAGTGTATACATCACCAGTTACAGTGCTGACTTAGACACAAAGTACTGAGGCACAGCTTCCTTAGTTACTAGATTTAAACAATACAGAGATAAAATGTCCAGCATCGCAAAAATAAACATTCAGTAAAGCAGCCATATGGGCACTTAGCTTCCAGTCTGCACTGGGCCCTGGCTCCACACCACACCAGCGACAAGCCAGGCCGGGAGGCTGCTGCAGGAGGCCAGACGGTCACCATACTATACCAAGAGGCCCCTACAGGAGGAGGCCACTGCACCAGGCCGGGAGGTTGTCATGCCAACACCGGGAGGTGGCTATGGAAGGTCACCACCCAAGCCAAGAGGTTACTGTGGGAGGATGGGAGTTCATCATGTTGGGATGCCGCTGTGCCAAGTCGGGAGGATGCCATGCTATGCCAGGAGGCCGCTGCACCAGGCTGGGAATCATCTCCAATGGCTGGGATTCATCGCCAGTGGGTTCTTCACCCGCTGTCATAGTGCTCACTCACTTTTGAGCCTATCTAGATGCTTACTGCTCTGTCTTGCCTTGCCTTTTTGCACTTTGCCAACACTCTTTGTCAACAAGAGATGCCAGTCTCACAGTATTTCAGTGTAGCCTTGCTGTTTAGCATCCAGCAGTGTCTAATAATGTCTCATTTGGAAACATTTAGACTCAAAGCCAGGAATTTTCTCATGATTGTTCGCAGTCCTCAGTGACGTCAAAAGACATCAAAAGACATAACCTTCCATAAGAGGGTCCTGTCAGCAAGTCAAGGGCAGCTTCCGATACTAGTTTAGGGGCTTGAGCGTGGTTGGTCAGCCACTTGGGTCATTCAGAGTCAGGATGCTCTCCACATAAGAGGTGAGGGTCAAATAATGGGCAACACACCACCTGTCTTGACTCTTTCTGCCCTATTGTGAGCTGTTCTCCTCCTTGATTCAGAGGCTAGTATTACAGGAAATAATAGAGGGTGTTATTTTTGCTGCAAGTAGGGAGGTGACCCAAATGAATAAGTGGGCAATGAAGAAGACATTCAGTGTTAATGTCAGCAGTTGGGGTGGCTGATAACAGGTAAGGTCGGTGTTGAAGGAGGATGAGCCTTGGTGAGTAGACTAGCAGAGATACAGTGAGTGTGAGTTATCGGAAAGGGTTGATGACATGCTGCTGGAAGGAATAATGTCAATGACCTTCTTTCTATAGTGTTGGGCATTCCTTCAGCTTACTGGCACTGCACTGACCCATGAGGTAACCTCTGACCAGGCTGACGTGATCTGGTGGTGCGTTTTCCTCTGCTGGTCTTGGGATAAGTGGACATCCTGTGTTGTACCAATCCATCAAACAGAACCTCCAGAGACCTACCTGCAGTGAGAAACACACCACAGTTTCAGGTGGACAGTGCTCGTCTGTGTGCACAATGGGCTTTTAAAGAAATTGGGGATACAAGGGACACTGGTCTTCCGGCCTATATCCAGTGAATGGTGAGTTGTTTCAGAAATGGCACCTAGTAAGATATGGATAGAATTAGATTTGAGGGACACAGTAGAGGTAGGGTAGATACATTTGGTAAGATATGGTGAGAAATTCTTCATCGCCTCACGACAAGGATCCCGCAAGAAATCCGACAGAGCTTGCATTTAGCCAAAAGAAAAACCAACTCAACCCATTAATGTATTACTTTTGAACTAACCAACCCATCGTATTAGCTCTTAGCTATTCTGTCATCATTGGGCTCAGTTGATATGACTCCCACCTCTGAGTATGCCTCATGTAGCTGAAATTCAGTCCCAATTCCTTGCAATACATAAAGATCTTCTGATTTGTCAGGAATGCAGTTCTTTCAGTGACATGTTGAATAGTGAGCTATTTTCCTGTTCAGGTCAGTTGCCTGTTACAAGGCAATTTGTGTTCAAAGTTAATGGAGCTGAAATATTTAATCAAGAATTGGGTAGATTTTTGATTGTGAAACATGATTGTTTTTGTGTAAAGGAAAGTTAGGCTGCAACATACTTTGATCTTAGAATTTTGCATTCTTTATTCCTCCAATATCCTTGCCAATATCTGTTCCTCAACCAATGTTATTAGCAAACAAGTAACATTTTATTGCTTGTTGTTGGGCTTTACAATGGCAGGAGAGTCAAGAATTAGTCCCCTAGTCCCACTATGAAGAATTGGCACTTTAGGTCTGAAATGGGACATTTAATCAGACAAGCGATAGTGAATTGAAGAAATGTTCCATCCTGGCTGACTGTGAATGCTCAGTTGATTAATACATCAAGTCTGAGATTGATGGATATTTTGGGAACTTTGAAAGTCAATTGATGTGAGGATGGATCTGGATTTGATGCAGAGGAGTGACTCCGATTATATTGAATCTCAGACTCGAAAGGTGGTATAGCTGACCTGCTCTCTTTCTTCTACATGCCTCTGCACAAGGTGTCTTCTGTTTTTTTTTTCATTTATTCATTTACAGGAATTGGACATTGCTGGCAAGGCCAGCTTTTATTGCCCATGACTAAATGTCCTTAAAAGAGTGATGGCAAGATATCTCTTGAACCAAGTCCATGTGGTGAGATGCACCATCGTACTATTGGGATGAACTTAACTCAACAACACTGAAGGAATGATGATTATTTCCAAGTCAGGATGCTGCCAGTCATAGAGGGCAACTTACAGGTGGTGATGGTGTGTTCCCACACATATACTGACTGTCCTTGTCATTCTGGATGGTTGAGGTTACAGCTTGGAGAGATGCTGTCAAAGGAATCTTGGTGAGTTGCTGGAGTCCATCATGTCAATGCTGCCATGTTTCATTGGTGGTGGAGGGAGTGAATGTTTTAGGTGAAGGATGGTGTCCCTTTGTGCTTGAGTTTTTTTTTGATTGTCAGTGGAGCAGCACCAAACCAGGCACCGAGAGAGTATACAATCATTCTCTTGACTTATACCTTGTAGATGGTGGACAGTGTAGAGACAGAAAGTAAGTTATGCACCCCACAAATCCCAAACTCTGAGTGGTCTTTATAACCACAATACTTATATGGGTGGTCCAGTGCAGTTTCTGGTCAATGGTAAACTTCCAATAATGTGAGTGATGGATTCTGCAATGATAATGTCAACAAATGTTAATGTTACATGCACTCTTGTTAGAGATGGTCGTTGTCTGACACTTGTGGTGCATATTTTATTTCTGCTTCCCAGCCAAATTACGGATTTTGTCCAGGTCTTGCTGCATTTCAGTGTTGACTGCTTCAGTATTTGGTGTTGAACATTGTGCAATAATCAATGAACATCCCCATTTCTGACCATATGATGGAGGAAAGGCTATTGAAGCACCCGAAGATAGTCGGTCCAAACAATGCTGCAACCATGTTTTGGGACTGAGATGACTGACCAGCCAAAACCATTTTACTTCGTGCGAGGCATTACTACAATCAGTGAATATTTTTCCCCCTGATTTCATTAGCTGTATTTTTGCGAAGGCTCCTTAATGCCACACTCGGTCACATGCTGCCTTGATGTCAATTGAATTGAATAGAATAGAATTTATTATCGCATGTACCAAGGCACAGTGAAAAGCTTTGTCTTGCGAGCAATACAGGCAGATCACAGAGTTAAATAGCATAGATAAGTAAATAATAGGAAAATAGTGACAAAACAAAAACACAGGTACAGGCGAATATTAAGAGTTTGTGAGTTCATTCAGTATTTTAACAACAGTCAGGTAGAAACTGTTTTGAAACCAGCTGGTCCATGTGTTCAGGCTTCTCTACCTTCTCCCTGATGGTAGAGATTGTCAAAAAACATTGTCAGAGTGGGACGGATCTTTGAGAATACTAGTGGCCTTTCTTTGACAGCGGGCCTGGTAGATGGATTCTATAGATGGGAGGTTGGCCTTTGTGATTATCCAGGCTGAGTTAACCATTCTCTGTAACCATCTCCTATCTTGAATGGTACAGTTGCCATACCAGGTAGTGATACATCCAGACAGAATGCTCTCGATGGCACACCTATAAAGTTGGCATGGGTATTCGCCGCCATGCCAAATTTTCTCAGCTGCCTGAGGGAAGAAAAGATGTTGGGCCTATGTAACTAGTACGTCCACATGAAGAGTCCAAGAAAGCTTGTTGTTGATGACCACTCCCAGGAGCTTGACACTCTCCAGCCATTCCACCTCTGTGCTGTTAATGTGTAAGGGGGGGCATGAGTAACATCCTGCCGAAAGTCAATAATGAGTTCCTTGGTTTTGCCGGCATTGAGAGCTAGGTTGTTCTCAGTGCACAATTTTTCCAGGTCTTCCACTTCCCATCTGTAGTCTGTTTCATCGCCATTTGAGATTCGACCAACTATGGTGGTGTCATCAGCGAACTTGTAAATGGCATTAGTCTGGTATTTGGCGACGCAGTTATGGGTTTATAGTAAGTACAGCAGGGGGCTGAGTACGTAACCCTGGAGGGGGCTCCAGTGTTGAGTGTTAGTGAGGATAAAATATTGTCCTCAGTCTTCACTGATTGTGGCCTGTGGGTCAGGAAACTGAGGATCCAGTTGTAGGGAGTGGGGCTTAGTCTGAGATCACTAAATTTAGTAATCAGTCTCAAGGGGATAATAGTAATGAAGGCTGAACGGTAGTCAATGAGTAGGATTCTGAAGCAGCTGTTCTTGATGTCAAGATGTTCTAGGGAGGAGTGAAGGGCAAGTGATGTGGCATCTGATGTGTATCGGTTGTCCGATAGGCAAATTGGAGTGGGTCAAGAGTAGTGGGGAGGTTGGAGTTGATTAATGCCATGACCAGCCTTTCAAACACTTCATGACCACCGAAGTTAGGGCCACTGGGTGGTAGTCGTTGAGACATGCTGCATGAGCCTTCTTCGGCGCAAGGATGATGTAGGCCCCCGTGAAACAGGCAGGGACAGTGGCCTGCTGCAGGGAGAGATTGAAGATGTCCGAGAAGACCTCTGCCAGTTGATCGCCGCATGCTCTGAGTGCACGGCCTGGTACTCCCATTGCTTTCCTTGGATTCTAATCTGACCTCTGATGCAGTGACTGCTGGGATAAGTTCATCGTCGGAATAGCTGTTACCTTTCCGCCGAAATTCTACTCAAAGCGAGCATAGAAGATGTTGAGACGATCTGGGAGGGATGTGTCATTGTCTGCTATCTTGCACTGTCTCTTTTTAGAACCTGCCAAGGGCAATCACTCCCAGCTCACCTAAGTGTCCTTGCTAGAATCCACTTGAACATTGAACATCATGTTGCTGAGTAAGTGCTACTTTATAACAATGTCCATGAGCCCTTCCATCACTTTGAGTTTTCCCATTTAACAGCTGTCACTGAACTTAGAAGAACTAAATATGCATTCAGAAGATGATTAGGGGGTTAGATAGGGTCGACAGTATGAACCTTTTCCCGCGTATTGAGTCGGGTATTACAAGGGGGCATAGCTTTAAATTAAGGGGGGGTAGATATAGGACAGATGTTAGGGGTAGGTTCTTCACTCAGCGAGTCGTTAGTTCATGGAATGCCCTGCCAGTAACAGTGGTGGACTCTCCCTCTTTATGGGCATTTAACAGGCCTCGCAACATCGAGGGCCCAAGGGCCTGTACTGCGCTGTATTCTTCTATGTTCTATGTTCTATAACTTGAATGCACCTGCACATCCACCAGTGTCATTTATTGTATCCGTTGCTCCTTATGTGGTCTCCTTTACATTGGGGAGACTGGATGCCTTCTCGCAGAGCGCTTCAGGGAACATCTCCGGCACACCCGTACCAATCAACTCCACCACCCCGTGGCCCAACATTTCAACTCTCCCTCCCACTCTGCCGAGGACATGCAGTTCCTGGGCCTCCTCCACCGCTGCTCCCTCACCACCCGACGCATGGAGGAAGAATGCCTCATCTTCCGCCTCGGAACACTTCAACCCCAGGGCATCAATGTGGACCTCACCAGTTTCCTCATTTCCCCTCCCCCCACCTTAACCCAGTTCCAAACTTCCAGCTCAGCACCGTCCCCATGACCTGTCCTACCTGCCAATCTCCCTTCCCACCTATCCGCTCCACCCTCCTCTCTGACCTATCACCTTAATCCCCACCCCCATCCACCCATTATACACTTTGCTACCTTCCCCCACCCTCCTCTCTGACCTACCACCTTCATCCCCACCCCCATTGTACCCTTTGCTAGCTTCTCCACACCCCCACCCCCCTCCCATTTATCTCTCCACCCTGGAGGCTCCCTGCCTTCATTCCTGATGAAGGGCTTTTGCCCGAAACGTCAATTTCCCTGTTCATCGGATGCTGCCTGACCTGCTGTGCTTTTCCAGCACCACTCTAATCTAGACTCTGATTTCCAGCATCTGCAGTCCTCACTTTTGCTCTGAGGAATGTGATAAGCAATTAAGTAACTTCGAATGTTTCTTTCTTTCAGAACAGGTAGCTCCCTCTAATCACAGAGGCACTTGCTCCCTCTGAATTCACCAACTCCACATAGTTTGAAACACATAGTTTGAAACAGCTGAGCTGATATTACACGAATACATTAATTTATAGAAAAACAGAGCTTTCATGCACATCTCATTTAAAATGCTTGTCAATTCACCTTTGTTGACTCAATTAGGTTTACTGGTCATCGTATCCGATGAGGCCTGAAATCAAGCACAGGAGTTGTGATGTTCAATTAACACACGCCTATTGCCTCTGATTCAGACAACAGGACACCTTAGCACTGCATTCTCATTTACCTGACCATAGGATGTGGTGGAGGCTAAATGTGCTGATGAGTGAGTGTGTGCCTCAGTAAAGCACGCATAATCCTGAGAATGGAAGTTTGATTGCAACACTTAAAGAGCTAGTCTGCATTTCTTGAAGGCAAGCTGCAATTTAGTTAGCCAAATTCAGAAATAGATCTTAATGTTAACATGCTGCAGAAAAGATACAAGCATGGCAGATTACAGGCTCCATTGTTCTCTGATATTGCATTGAATTCTAGGGTGCGATAGATGGGGAGAGATGAGATTTCATCTGTGTATAGAGTGCTTAAAAGGCACAGGTAGTGGGACCAGATAACTGTCATGATCATTGTCAGTTCAGACCTGAATACAATGCTACAAGATGTTCAGCATCCATCCACATGTGGTCAAGATCAGTGAATGGGTGCATGTATTGCACTAATGCTTCGCACAGCAGTCATTGTACCCCACCTCTCAGACCTTCCAGCAATCTCTGACAATCACCACTTATGCCAAACGTTTTGCCGTACTCAACAGTTTTAGGTGCTGCAAGACTCACACTAATATCCTAGGCTCGAATGCCTGGTCACATACCCAACAATGCCAGCTACATCATCCAGCTAGATTGCATTTACTCCCAGTGACACAATTCCCACTTTATTGCAGGCCAGGGTCATGCACAAACCCAACACAGCAAGAATAAAGCACGGCGTGATGGCCTCACTCCCAAAAGGAATGGTGCTCTCCATCATTAGAATGAACTTTACTGAGATCATTATCCACAGCAGGGCAGAAACTATCAATCATAATGGTCTTCTCATACCTAATTTACCTTCTCATCCCACTAATCCCCTCATCTGTCAATCTCTTATTTTCAAATTATAGATGGTGGAAGTGTGCAAGTCTAATTTGTCTACTGCTCTCACCTCAACACAACCATTTGTGCATTTCAGATACTAAAGCGCCTCAATCTTGGTCAGACAGTAATGGAAAAGAAAGAATAAAGATGGGATGGACAAGGAAGGCTTGGTCAAGGAGCAGTAGCCTAGATGTTGTCACATGGATAAAAGGCACTTAGGCAATTCACAATTGATTTAGCTCAGTTGGCTGGATTGTTGGTTTCTCAGGCAGTGTGATACCAACGGTGTGGGTTCAATTCCCATTACCAGATTGAGGTTATCATGAAGGACTCTCCTTCTCAAACTCTTCCCTCGCCTGAGGTCTGGTGGCCCTCAGGTTAAATCTTCACCAGTCACTTCTCTCTCAAATGAGAGAGCAGCCCCTATGGTCTGGTAAGACTATGGTGACCATACAGTCAGTTCACAAAAGTGATTAATGTTATGGTATGAATGGTCTAATAATCATTTGCTCACCAGGGAATGATTAACTGAGTGGGTTAGTTTATTTAAAACAGTAAAATGTTCTAATTTATGAAGCAGCCATCACAGTGTAACAGCTGATTTCTCTGCGTGCAGTTTGCAGACCAATAGCAGATGAACTGCCATGCAGAATCGCAACACCATATAAACATAGTACATGAAGTCTTTAAAGATGAATTTTGTTAAAGCCAAGTTACATATAAAACATCACCACCTTACTTTTTGAAAGATTTTTTAAGTATTTAAAACAACAATGAGTTTGTGAGTCTGCAAAATGTGCAAATAATTTGATGTTGCATCCAAATGTCTTGATGATGTATTTGTCTATGGTTACCACTGAATGTCACAGTCATCAGTGATATTGTGTCAAGTTATTTTTCATGAATTACAGTTGCTGTTCCAGAATTCACTTATTCTAGCATGCTATAGACAGTTTATTCCAGATTAGTCACTGACAAATCCAAAGCCATTTCAAGTGGTTCATATTTTCTCGATGTTTGCTGTTTTGTACCTTAAAATCTGTGGCTTATTTAACACACTGGATTATTCTAATTCTGTCAGTTTTAGCTGTGCCAATCCAGTACAATTTCTTCTTCATAACTAGCTCTAATAACTGTCCAAGCTTGTCAACCTTTTCTTTTTATTGTCATTAAAGCCTTCACCCCTTCTACTTATTGTCTTTGGTTTCTTCTATGCCCTGCTATGGCTGACATTTATTTTTGGAAGGACTTCTTGTGAGAGATTTACAGTTCCTTGCATGCACTGTTTATCTTCACTTGTTTTTGCTGATCTGTCATATTCTCTTGCATTGCCGTGTGCTCAAGTCAATGTTTCTGTAGCTGCCTCTGTTGAGCCTGATTTATTTTGCATGTGTGTTACTTCAGATCTTCCTGTACACTGACAGTTTATTTTCATTGGATTAATGATATAGAAATTGTAGTTCATTCCACTTTCTTGCATTCTCTTACAGTTCTTTTTACACCTTTCTGAGCTGAGCAGATATATCCCCTAAAGACTTCATCACCTCAGTGATGGTAATCTCAAATTTGGATTTATCCTGATTTTGCAGTTCAGCCATTAGCTCTTGAACTTTTATTTTCTTGCTCTTGTTTCTGTTTCATATTCAGTTCTGTGAGTAATTGAATAGTATCCTACAGTTTCTATGTGCCTCTGATAGCTGACTGATTTCCATGGATTGTGATTAGTACAGAGTCATGTCATGCTGTGACATTTGCAATTGTTGGTCCATTGTTGACTGCGAAGTAGAAAATCTCCAACATCCAGGTAGATTGACAGTTCTTGAACTCCAACACAATAGTTCCTGCAGATGGAATTGGTGGAGAATTATATGCTGAAAGTTTCATATTTGATTTTTAGAGTTCACTGGCATAGTCTATTGGGCTCTTATCCTGGTCTACCTTAGCCAATAACAAACTGTCATCCATCTGAGGACACATATCTACATTTTATGAAACGCTTCAGACAGTGTGATAACATTGATGTTTTCCATGAGATTGACAGTGTAAAAATTCTCTTCACCACTTTTTGTCTACATTGTCAGATTCTGGTCTGTTGGTCACCTCAGGTGCATGCTTCGTTTTGGAAACCAGACAGACTTTACTGTAACTTTAAGGTACTCTACATGAGTGGTCAGTGCAAAGTAATATGTAGCGGCTTCAGCCTTTTCTTTGGTGCACTGTCTCTGCAAATGACCTTTTTTGCCTCATGCCTTACGAAATTCATTGAAATATGGACCCTATCATAGAATGCCGCACCTTTCACATGTCTTCCTCTGTTTCTGTTTTCTAGTAATTTCTTGTAACTTAATTCCATTAAGTTTGTACTTTAGATCTGTAAGCTTTATTGACCTATGAGGATCACTTCATACTTTGTTCCAATCTTAAGTAGTTCTTTGCTTCTCTAGGTCTTTGTTTTGTCAAGCAAGTCTTTCTGCAAAGCTTCCCCAGGAGTGGTTGTGATCACCAACTGAACAATTCTATTTGCTAGCTGTTCATCTGGAAAATCACAGTTTTTTATTTGTATCTGCTCATAGAGTGGTTTCTGGATTCTATAGGCTTCTGTCTAAATGACAAAGTTTGATCTGACTCTAAATTGATCTTCTGATGTGGTACATGTTTTCTTGGTGATCTTCTAGCTCTTTGGTAGTTCAATCTGATCTATTAAGTCCTTGTAGACTTTTATTCCCAATTGCTAATCAAATCTTAATGGCATTTTTGTCTGCATTGTGGACACCCCCTAATCTAGAAACCATAGATATATTGCTGTATCTGACTTTGAGCTAGAAATTTTTTCTGGTCATTCTAACAGATTGCCTTTGAACTTTCCTCGCTAGCTATTGATCTGACATACCCTGATCAAGTGAATTAAACTAACCTCCGTGCCAAGCAATGTTTTCAACAACCTCTGATGCTGTAATAAACAGACTTCCAGGATTGTTTCACGCACTTTAGCACAATTAAAAACAGTTAAATATGTGTTTCATCTCTGGATTATCCTGCTTATTGACTCCTCAAACAAGATAGACCTTATCAACATGATGTTCTCCACCACTGTTGACTATGTCATTTTAAATAATAATAGTCCAGTAATTATCTGTGATTAATTAAGTCAGTAGTTTAGTTTATTTAGAAAAAAGTAAAACACATTATAAATTATATAGCAGTCATTACAGCAAGCCAACTGATTGTTGTGTGTGTGCGCGCACATGCACGCAGCTTATAGACACCAGCAGACTGCATGGCAGGGTCAAAACATTGTATGGCACACCATACAAAATCCTTGAAGATGATCTTAAAGGTAATATGCACATAAAACAAATAGCTTACATTTATTTGCAACAGACCATTATTTAATTTCAAAATCTAGTTTGGAATAGTTGTGCGTTTTTTTGCATTGTGACCAAGTGGACACTAATGGGGATGATAAGTTGTGCAAATACTAATTAATGGTGAACTGATGTTGTGCTTTCCGGTAATGCAGTCAAACATATTCATGCCAGCCAGACAGAAGCTCTGTTAGTTGCCTCCTTCCATCTTACATTTACTCATCTTGCTTCTCTTTTAAATGCCCCGGAGCGAAGACATTATGAATGTGACCAGGATACCAGACATTGACTTGCATGGTGTGCTGAATGTGGTCACTCATTAGGGTACTGGATTTCCTTTTGGAATGGAGCAGATGAACTTTGAGAAATTGGGCAATTTTTAATGCAGGTGTTTTGAGGGAACTAAGTACAGGTGTCCATAAAAAACAACAAAAGCACCCCAGGTCTTACAAAGCACAGTCACTCACTGAGCCATCTTTGTGTGGGCAGTAGTGGTTTGGGCTAGCTGGCTGATGAGCTACAACAAGGGCAGTGGTGGGAGGATGAAAGTTGTCACCTTGAGAGTGGACATCAGCTTTGTGCTCCATGGAACAACTGACACGTGCCCAGAGCGGTGTCTCAGGAGGACAGACTACTGGGCAGTGTATGTTGCTCATTACTGAGGTTTAGATAAGAGAGTTGCCTCCTGAACCCTTAAAATATGGCCTCTTGATGACAGCCCAGTTCTCCCTCATCCTTCCTGATGAAGGGCTCCTGCCCGAAATGTCAATTTTTCTGCTCCTGGGATGCTGCCTGACCTGCTGTGCTTTTCCAGCACCACTTTAATCTTGACTCTAATCTCCAGCATCTGCAGTCCTCACTTTCACCTACTGGACAGTATTGACATCCCTCAAGCCTCTTTGAACATTGACACCGTCATGGTTGTGGACTTGCACTGAACTTCCTGAACCTCCACTGCAGCACAGTTTGCCACCATTTGTACCATGAAAAGGACGAGGTCCTCGAAATTCTTAAGCCATGTTGGTGTTTCTCCATAATGTTTGATATTGACCACAAGCTCCCCAGCACACAAAGCATTTTATTGTGCAAACTGTTACAAGCAGACCCTGGCTCATGTTCCTAATTCATTTCAGTTCCAGGCAGGATACGGCAAAATGTTAAGCTCCTGGAGAAGAAATGACGAACTGGCTCCCATTCTTTATTCACAAACCCCCTTGGTTGGTTGAAACAAGGTTAATTAAATAGGATCCCTGTTCCTATGGATACCTTTTTCCCAGAATGAATGAGAAAAAGAGCAAAATCAAGCAGTCTTTTTTTCAGTTAACAAACATGGAATTTATTAATAACTAAAATGAGAGAATTTGCAATGCAATACACACTGGTTAGAAATAAAAGGCAAGTCCAAAGGATATAAGTGAAGAAGGAAAGATGTACAGATCAATCTCTGAATTATTTGTGAAGATCTGATAGTTGAAGAATGTGACTGTGGCAGTACAGGTTCCTAATAACATTGACTGTTGAACTTCAAAATGTTAGATTAATTACCTTTAGTTCTGGAGTTTGGATGAGATTCTGTAGTTCTGATACCTTTTGACCATGATTGAATTCCAGTATTCAGGGTGAGAGACAGAGTCCTTTGTTTTTGCTCGGATGCTTGCTAGCTAGCCAACTTCTATCACCCAGAATATTTGAATGTCTTCACATGCAATGCAGGGTAACTGTGAGATAGTTCTCATGCTGAGACCTTCACAGCACACTCCAGTAGAGTTGAAATTGAGTAGAGTGCAATAGGTGTCATCAGCCCTTCATTATTGGTTTCAGAGATGACAGTCCAGTCTGTTAAGACTTGCCTCTTTCTCCCCATTTGGAGGTTTTTTGAAGGTCCCTCTGCATACATTCATTCTATGACTCTGTCTCTCTCCATGAAGCCATTTAATGTATAGCTGGATCAGCCAAATGAAATAAAAACGCATTTTGGAACTAAGGGCTCAAAATGCCTAATATTTCAGGGTTCTGACTCGTTTTTGGAACAATATCCACCAATATTCATCATCGGCTGCCCTGTTGAGGTTCATTTCAGTCCTTTGCTCCATCCTGGCTCTCTGACCTATATCTCATCATGTACATCCTGGCTTTCTGACCTATATCTTATGGAAATTCATCATTGAAGATATGCAGAGTGTCAGTCTTCGAGCTGATAATTGTGAACGCGAGGGAAGAAAAGTAATGATCTTCATCATTACAGTCATATTCCTGTTACTTCACTGCCCGCTTGGGTTCCTGGAAAATATGAAGGTGGGGTTGTGGTGGGGATGGATGTTCAGGGAAATAGGATATGCACACTTATTTTATCTGCAGCTTTTAAAACAGAACAGGGTGAGGAATGAGGGAGGTGATGAATTGTGAGAGGGAGGCGTAGGTATTAGGAATATGATCATCTTTGATAGTTGAAATCCCAGCACTCGACCAAGCTTCAACATCCCAATAATGGCCAGCACCATCTCCTTTCTTGGGGGTTTGGGCATGGAGCCGTGCCTGTCCCTCACCAGGTTAGTGCTGCTGCCTTTCGTTGTATCTCATTTTGTTCCTCAAAAGAGTGGGATGTGAAGCAGTGCGATCTGTTTGGATGACGGCCCTGGCAAAGTTGAATAGCTGGCAATGTAATCAAGCTGTGGGATTTGAGTGTGAAGTTCGCAGCCGTGGTAAACATAGAAGACCGAGGTGATGCATTTGAATATTAGATGCGAGTGTTAATTTGCAAAGCTTGTTGGCGTGTGAGAAGTGGCAGTTTGATGAATTGAGTAATTGGTGGGAGGTAGCATCTAAAGATGTATGTTGAGCTAATAACCTTCTGTAAGAACATAAGAAAGAGGAGCAGGATAGGCCATCTAGCCCCTTGAACCTGCTCCGCCATTCAATAAGATCATGGCTGATCTTTTCATGGATTCAGCTCCACTTTCTTACCTGCTCACTAAAGCTCTTAATTTGTTTACTTTTCAAAGATCTATCTAACTTTGCCTTAAGAACATTCAACGACGTCTCAACTGCTTCACTGGATAGGGAATTCCACAGGTTCATAAAGGTTTTGGGTGAAGACATTCTTCCTCAACACAGTCCTGAATCTGCTCCCCCTTATTTTGAGACTATGTAACATTCCATTCGGATCCCTGGGGCGAGATTGTGACTGTGACCTCCATGACTGTCCATGTCCACTTCCTTTTGGATTGAGGGTCTCTGATGCATCACATCATTCCCAATTTCCAACTCCACCTCCAAGATCCTCAGGACGGCCTCAGAAACTATTACATCCCACACTCTTCTGTGTTGTGCACTTCTTTTCTATTTCCCAGATCAGACTCATTTCCTGTGCCCAGATTGGTGTACTGCCCGCATTGCTTTGAGGAGTGGGTTAATCAAGCATTACAATCCTTCTGTTCCTTTTGGGGAGAATTCAAATCTTGTAACTGTTTCAAAACCAAACAGACATATGTTCAGACATAAACTCAATGGATTCAATTCAGGATAAATGAGTTTTAGGGATTGAGAGTAAAATCATATAGTCACCTTAGGGTGAGCTTGGAGACAGCGGACTCATACAATTCTCTGGGCAAGTTGCTGAATTAATGGACAGTTAAGGACCATTTTCCACCCAGACCAGAGATTTTGACTCTCAGAAGGAGGAAGACAGCAACAGCAAGTGGGAAGACTAGCAGGTTAGCCTGCTTAGGCTTTGATTGATAAAAGAGTGTATCTCTTTCATGGGCCCTCTTTTTTTCCCTTTACATTCTACCCTAAGAGTCACTGCAGGTATTACATCGGTTTTAACTTCAGATCTGAATTCCACAAGAAGTGTAAGGATTTTAAGAACCTCCCCTCCTAGCAAAGGAGACCAGGTATATGATGGATTCAGAAATTCTTAGAACAAGAGAAAGCCATTCAGTCCCTTAAGTCCATCTGCCTATCCTTTAGATCATGGCCCATCAAAGTCTCAAATTGATTTAACTACCTTCATAGAATAAAAGTTTTTTTAATGTCTTCAGAATTTCCATTGACCCAGCAACTACAGCCTTTTTAAAAATATCATTCATATGATGTAGGCATTGTTGACTGGGCCAGTATTTATTGCCCATTCTTAATTGCCCTCAAGATGGTGAGGTGAACTGATGTCTTGATCTGTTGCAGTGCTTAGGATGCATGTAAGCCCATAATGCTGTTAGGAAGAGCATTCCATAGTTTTGACCCAATGACAGTGAAGGAACGGTGACATTGTTCAGGTTGGTATGGTATGCGACTTGTTGGGGCGTGGAGGGGGGAATCTTGCAGGTTATAGTGTTCCATGTACCTATCGCCCCTGTCTTTTAGGTGGTAGAGGTTACAGATGTGAAAGGTGCTGTCTCAGACTTCGTGAGTTGTTGTAGTGCATCTTGTTGAAGATAAATACAGTTGCACTGTGCATTGGTGCTGAAGAGAACAAATGCTAAAGGTGTTTGAAAGGGTGCAAGTTTATCAGATTCCTCTGTCTTGGATGGGTTCTTGAGTTGCTGGAGCTGCACTCATCCAGGCTAATGGGGAGTATTCCATCTCACTCCTCCCTTCTACCAGAAAGGTGCTAGGCAGGTTTTCAGGAATCAGGAGATGAGTTATGTGCCACAAAATTCTCAGCCCGTTATAGCCACATGGTTGGTCAGTTTCAGGTCATTGGTCACTCCCGCAATGTTGGGGAGTGAATTCAAGATTTTCACTGCATCTTACAATAAATCCATTGCATAATGTTTCCAAACATTGACCCATTATTAAGGTGTAATGTTAAAATTCTTTCCACATAATCCTGACTGCTGTATTGACACTGCAATCTTCAGTCACAGTAAAATTGTCATAATTCTTTGAAAAGTTTCAGGTTCCCTTATCAATGCCTTTTTGATCCAAGGTTTGAATTTGCAAGCTGGAACTGCTTTAAGAGCAGCCATACATTAAATGGAGCAATTCTGCCTGTACTGGAGACACCATCATCCCTATCATCATGCACCTTACTGTTTTATTGTGTAGGCCTCTGGCCTGTCTAACAAGCTTGAAACTTTCTGACCTCGGAATGAGGGATGGTTGCCTGCATCTGACATTGTCTTGCTTTCTCATGCTTCTGTTGACAGATCATGGGTCTCATAATTTCAAGGCCTTAGAATGAATAGTACAGCTTTTGTTTAAAGGGGTTAACGAAGCCAATATACTTTTGTTAAAACTACATCAATAATACTTGCTGCAGTCAACAAATTGTAACTGGGACAAATTTATTAACAAACTACTACTTTACTATAACAATGGACAGAAATTGATGGCAACAAACTCAGATGTGTCAAAAAGATCACATTATACTTTGATAATAATGGTAGAATCTTGTTTTCATTGCCACTAACAAAGCTTTAAGAAATAAAATAATTATGTCCAAATTTATTGACAATCCTTTTTCCTCCTTCCTGGGCAAAATGTCACTGTTATCCTTCTGGTAGGTTTGCAGGTAGAAAGCCCATAAATTTCAACTGGTGTCTTTTGTTTCCTAACTGCTCCTAAATACAATATAATCCTACATTATGTTTGGGGCAATGGGTAAGACCTAGGGCAGCCATAATTGAGACCCTTAGGTGACTGCTTCCTGTCTGTCCTCAATTTCCAAGCTAGCAGGAGTTGGTAGGGGAGAGCAAGGTGTGGAAGGCTGGGTGATTATCTGGGGAATGGGCCTGCCTGATGACAGTCTCCTTTTCTGTTCTTCCTTCCCATCCCAACCTCTGATATCCAGCTCCTCCCACTTCTCATCACTTTCTCATCCCCTCCTGGCCCTAATAACACAGCCCCATTTTCTCAGAAATCCCTGCACCTTCTCTTCTGGTCCCACCAAATGGACACCAACGCTCACCTACTAACAGGATCCTGGCTCTTTTTTGCTGGGACTGACTGTCACCCCAGCAGTGACCTTTTTTTTTAATCAGTCCCCCTTCTCTTGAAACAGTCAAGAGGAGAGTCCTTCAACACTGGTCCAGCACCCTCAAGAGCCAGCTCTCAGGGTGAACAGAACCTCTGACATTCCTATTTTTTCTTTTTCTTTTTTTATTTTTTTTTAACCAGCAGTGACCTTTCCACCTAAGTGTCTCTGCTGTGATTGGAGGACTCCAGGCCAATAAGAGATCCAGCCTCCACCCAATTAACATTCCACAGAGCAATAATTGGCTGTAGGGCAACTATCAGGAGCAGGGCTAAATTCACTGGAGGCTTATTTCAGTTACAGGGCTGGAAATTCCATGCTCTTAAAAGACCTGCCACAGATATTCACCCACTAAATGTTTGAACCAGCCATGAGGGGAATTTCTGTCTCCTCTTGATTTATTTTTAAATCAGTCTGTTAGGACATGTTAAGACACAGCTCCATGGCCATCGCATAGACAGAGAAAATCCAGCCATTCAAGCCTACACCACCATTCAGTATGATCATGGCTGATCATAAGATTGCAGTATCCCACTCCTGCTTTCTCTCTGTATTCTTTGATTCCTTTAGCTGCAAGGGTCATGTCCAGCTCGCTTTTGAAAATATCTAACAAATTGCCCACAACAACGTTCTGTGGGAGAGAATTCCACAGATTCTAAACTCTCTGAGTGAAGACATTCTTCCACAAGACATTCTGAAGTTGAGCTTAAACTAATACCTTCTGGCTCAGATATAAGGGCATTACCACTCCATCACGAGATTGTATGGACATTGGTCTTTTGATAATTAAGGTAATTAATGTACCTAAATCTAGGTCTATTGAAACCAGTTCACATTTTTGGTTTCAGTAATTCTGTGAAGCGAATTTCTTTTGAAATATCTGTAGTGCTTTCATTTAAATTATATAACAGAAATGACCAACATTTAATTCATTTTCATATAATAAATTATTTAATGTTTTTCAAGACGTGAACACTGATGTTATAACTTCACCTTGAAAGGCCTCTACTCCTTTTTCACACCTCACAAGTACTTGAACCGGGCTGTTCATTAAAGATCAGCTTTTTCCCAACGGTCTCGAACTCTTCCTACTTGATTCTATATTTATATTCTCCTTTTAATCAATCATCAATACTTTAGTTTAACCAAAAATTCTTGTCTCACTTCACAGGTTCAGGATGCGGTGAAGTGTAGAGTTGTAGACCGGCAAGAGGAGGGAAACGGAGACTCTGGGGGATCATTTCAGAATGGACATGCGCAATTAATGGTATGGTCTTCTATGTAAAAAATACTGTCCTCGCGTTGAATACTTACCTTTCTTGAGTGTTTGCTTTTGAGCAATACTTTTACGTGCTGCTATATTGGCTGAGAATTCTTTCAAACTGGTTTTCATGCTTCTCCCAGGGCATAACATGGTTGTCAGTGGATAGACAGTATTGATAATTCTGTCACCTAATTGCAATGTAGTTTGTTGGGATAGACTCCATTGGAACCACAAATCTATATTTCTGCCCACCCTTTTTTGTGCCTGCATTTTTGGAAATTAACATTCTTCATTGTGTCAGTTCAGTAGATATGGCATTACATAAGGGTTTACTGTAAAACCGTAACGATTTTACAGTTAGTTTTTAGCTAGAGATGTTACTACAGAAATCTTTGTATCTATGGGCAACTCTGCGCCAGTGGATTCCTGAACTATTAATGTCTTCTCAGTATCAACACTGAAGGAATAAGGCTACTCAAACAGAAGAATATTTTGTTTTCTTTCTTGTCGTTTCATCTTCACAAGATGGTAATTCTTATTCTGGTGAGTTTCTGTGAGGACCTACAGTTCATAAGACCAAAGAACACAAGAAATAAAAGGAGGAATAAAAGATTTTGCCCCTCAAGCCCGCTCCCCCATTCAGTAGGATTATGGCCAATTCAATATTCCGAAATACCTGATTCCCCTACTGATCAAGAATCTATCCGTCTTAGTGTTAAATATACACAAGGACTCTGCCCTCACATTGTGGATGAACTCACAAAATGAAGGGACAAGCAAGAATCCAGGGCTAGATTTTATTGTATATAAAATCTGTCCCAATTTGAACAACCTTTTCATCAAAAATCAAAGAGATATATCTCTCCTAATCTAGTTTTAGGAAGCAGCTCAATGTTGGGCTGAATGGCCTGTTTCAGCATTGAGGTAAAAGGTATGGAGACTGCAGAAGTGCAGTGATAAGGAATGGCTTCCCACAAATTAATTATTAGTTTCAGATGTTTGACACAATTGCAAAACATACTTAAGATTTTACTTTTTCAAATAATCAGCAAAAATATTCACAAGATTCTCTGATGCATTTTTCCAATGCTGTAATATACTCTTATGGTAGCGATGTTGGGAAAAATTAAACTTACAAATAAGTAAGTCCCTTTAGAGCCCTTTTTAGTTTTTTGATGAGATGGTTATTCAAACTGTATTTTTTTAATAATGTACAAAAAGTTAATGGGCAGTATTGATCATAGAATAACAAATGGGGGCAGGAGAATGAGCCAGCCCTGCCGTTCAGTGAGACCATTGCTGATCTGAGTGTGGCCTTGACTCCATTTTCCTGCCTGTCCCGTGTAAACTTTGACTCCCTTGTAAATCAATAATCCAACTGAAAGGACAGAATAGGCTTCAAGGAGCCAGGAGGCCCCTCAATAAGGCTGAGCCCTGGAATCTCTGCACTTCATGATCACTTTACAACGTACATCACTGTCACTTAGCTTTCTTAGCTAAACAGCCACACTGACCAAAACTTGAGGCTTCAGTTTTGCAACAGATAGTCTTATTAATACTGCAGACTAGATTAGATTAGATTACTTACAATGTGGAAACAGGCCCTTTGACCCAACAAGTCCACACCGACCCTCCGAAGAGCAACCCACCCAGATCCATTCCCCTTCATCTAACACTACGGGCAATTTAGCATGGCCGTAGTGTTAGATGAAGGGGAATGGGTCTGGGTGGGTTGCTCTTTGGAGGGTCGGTGTGGACCTAATCTGCACATTTTTGGACTGTGGGAGGAAACCCATGCAGACACAGGGAGAATGTGCAAACTCCACACACACAGTTGCCTGAGGTGGGAATTGAACCCGGGTCTCTGGCGCTGTGAGGCAGCAGTGCTAACCATGCATTATAATTTAACTCCATGGCCACAGAGTTACAAGGTACCTCTTGCTGCTGTTGTAGTTAGCTGGTTAGTTTTTTTTTTTTTGTTTTTTTTTTCTTCCCACACTACCACCTAAGTGCGGTAGTGCTTATTTTTTCCCCAGCACCCATGGTGTGTGTGTGCAGGTGTGAGACACAGTGAAAGACACAAAGTGCACCAATCTTTTATTCAATTTCCACCACCAGGAAGATAGGAAAACACCCGGGTGGCCAGTGACAAACACTGCCCTTCACAGCAAGGGACAGTGCTGTGTGATCAAAAACAGTGAAGGGGAGGGTAGGGACTAAATCAAAATAGAGTTGGAGTTAGCTGGTTAGTAAGCTTTATCAGTCAATGAGCCATAATTGAAAATCGACTGATTGATTGATTGATTGAATACTGAGGAAAACATTTTGTGAATTCTTTGAAGAGGAGGTACATGTTCCTTCACGTTTGCTTTGGTCATTGGACATTAAGAAAAAATGCAGCCCCTTATGACCTTAGAATTGTAATCTTATAGAGAAGAGGAAACTAGCCACAGTCCAGTAAACTCCTCCGTGTGAATTGGAAGAGTGGCAGGCGATGATATCATACCATTTCGCAAAGACATCTCCACGAATTCTGGTCTCCTTCAAGTTGTGAAATTTGAAAGGGTTCAGAAAAGATTTACAAGGATGTTGCCAGGGTTGGAGGATTTGAGCTATAGGGAGAGGCTGAACAGGCTGGGGCTGTTTTCCCTGGAGCATCAGAGGCTGAGGGGTGACCTTATAGAGGTTTATAAAATCATGACGGCAATGGATAGGGTAAATAGACAAAGTATTTCCTCAGGGTGGGGGAGTCCAGAACTAGAGGGCATAGGTTTAGAGTGAGAAGGGAAAGATATAAAAGAGACCTAAGGGGCAACTTTTTCACACAGAGGGTTGTGCGTGTGTGGAATGGGCTGCCAGGGGAAGTGGTGGAGGCTAGTACAATTGCTACATTTAAAAGGCGTCTGGATGATTATATGAATAGGTAGGAGAGATAGGGGCCGGGTGCTGGCAGGTGGGACTAGATTGGGTTGGGGTATCTGGTCGGCATGGACGAGTTGGACCGAAGGGTCTGTTTCTGTGCTGGACATCTCTATGACTATATGAGTGAGTTGGTATGATCATTAAACTATATTTTTTTTCCACAACCAATCTTGTTGAAATGAGAAACTAGGAGCTGCAAGCACTTGGTCCATCACCATCAAACAGAAGATCATGATACCAAATGAGACACATCCAGTATAGAATACTTGCTCATCATTCAGATCAGAAAGTGAGGGAAATTCAGAAGAGCTATCCCCTGCAGTCATCAAAGAAAGTGGAGTGCATGAAGTAAGATAAGGCTGACGTAACCATTGAATCGCTCCAAACCTGAAATGTTGCTGTAGTCTTAGTGCATTTGTAGAGAGGCTTGCATTGTGCTCAACCTGTATAATTCCATCTTTTTTTTTTACTTCTTTTTCTTGGAAGCTGTTTTGCATTATTTAGAAATGGAAATGGGGTTATAACAAGTTGACTTTATTCCTGTCTTATTTTTATGAAGATATAGTGAAGATAAAAATGTTAAAGAAGTAATGATTTGTCTTTGAATTCCAGTGGATAGAAGGGTAAATTATGTGATACAAGGTCACTGGTGCCACATCTCACTTGGGAATGTGGACTGGAGAATTGGGCACGAGGTCACTATGCACCAGTAACAGTGCTTCCCATTTTCCAGTATTTTAGTTGTGGCCTGTACTCTGATTTGTGCCCCTATCAAATGAGGCTTACAAACAGAGACTTGCCATGCCAAATTTACTTTCTAGTGGATTCTTCTGAGCAGTTTACACCTTTCTGGCCCAACGCCTTGAGATTGGCATTGAGATGATTCCAGTTCCATTGAAAAGTTAGTTCTGTGGCCAGAGAACCATGCATTACCAGCATGGTGCACTTTACAGTCAGTGTTTGTCACAATCGTCTCTGAGCACTAATTGAGTGAGTACTGATTATTGAAGCAGGCGAGGAGCATTAAATGTCAGGGGGAAAGAAAACACACCCAGCAGCAATATTTAACCTCACTTCTAAACTGTTTTTCCCTAACTTTTATAGACTGACTTTGAAAAGGATGTAGATATGGCATGTAGATCAGGTAAGTGACGAAATAATTTTATCTAAGATTTACAAACGTGTTCAAATGGAATTTTATTTACTCCGCTCTCCTCCAAAAGATTCCATGCTGTGGTTCATTCTACAGGTGCCCTCTTCTCCTTTGGCTGAGTAATCAATATTGTTGTGTGCGTCCTCACAGCAGTGATCATTGACTGTAATAAAACAAACAGAAAAGGCTGGAAATGAATGGCAAGTCTGCTAGCATTAGTGGAGAGGGTAACACAGCTAATATTACAAATCAGTGGCCTTTTTGTCAAATGCCGTTAAAAGGCCATCAAATGAAAGACTGTCAACCTGAAACATTGGCTCTGTTGCCCCTTCTGCAATTACTGCCAGACTGGCTCAATGTTTCCATCATTTTCGGTTTTAATTTTGGATGTCCAGACATTTTAATATTGGTAATCATTGGCTGGGCGTTCTGCCAATTGTGGCAAATTCTAATCATCTGAGCGCAATCTTATTCTGACCTGATGACCCCCCCAAACATTATCAATAGCTGATCAATGGATAATCATCCACCTTAAATGATTTCTCTATTCCCTCAAAACCAGCAGCACTGTTGCTAATTCTGGTACCATATCTGATATCCAAGCTGGCTTTTTTGGAATGTGAATGGAATGGACATGCTTCATGCTGTTTTTTTCCCCTATTTTAATAATCCTGCTGTGCTGGTCTTATTTTAAGAATTGCTAACACTCTGCTTGATGGTCTTGGGCTAAGTTTCCTTTGAGCTCCTGCTCCACTATTGTAACCTTAGCGGAAACCCTGCTTTATGTGTACAGAAGGCCACTGTGGGGGAAGGGGGAACGGGTGAATGGAATTGTCTCACTCATCTTGGTGTGACACGAGCTAAAGGTGAGAACGTTGCAAAAATACAGAACAAATGAAAATTTCAGAATCGCAACATCGCCAAAAATGTGTGCGTCATTTTCTCCTCAAGCCCGGTGACTTCAGGAAGTCATCTTTGGCTGTGGTTACCATATCTTCGTTTGGAGTTCATTTAAGTTCCAACATACCTTACTTACATGCCACATCTCCTCTCCTAGATGGCACAAATTCAGAGTAGGTATATCTTGCGACTGCACCTTGCTGGGTACTTGTCATGTCCATGGTGCAAATGCTGCATTGTACCGTGGTGCTGCATGCTCCATTGCCTCCACCTTGCTTGGGCTTTCATCCATTTAAATTGCCATCAGCAAATCTCCAGTATCACCACATTATTACATCTGCACTCAGATGATCTCACACAACACTTCAGGCCTTCAACACTTTGTAGCTCAGAAACGCCTCCAACCTGCATTATTCTGCCAAATTGTCTTGCGTGCACCAACAGACATTTCGCTACACAGGATGCACCATATGGCTCTTAGTTTGTTTTCATGGCATTCACTCACTTAATTCTAGGCTGCCAGCCTCATTGCTTTCTTCACGCACTTACTTCAAAACTGCCAAGTCTCTGTGTGCATCACCTGGTTTTCATAGTGAACAGGATCGTCATGCCCAGTTACAGGCTGCCAGCGTCTGTGGCTTCCATTGCTCTTAAGTTCAAAGGAGAGGCAGGCAGTTATATATACTGGGCAGCACTGAATAGTTAAAAGAGTGGCATCATGCTATATCAATTTTCAGCATGTGCCAATAGTTCACACAGAAAATGCACTGCATATGCTTCAAGTAAATGGCCATCTATGAATGTCAAAGGTGTCTTGACCTTAATAGGGAGAGATCAATTTGTGAATACCACAATAGTCAATCAAGAGCAACTCTATTCCAGTCCAAGTGATAGGCCACTATCCGTTAGCTGCCTGCTCCTACCACAGCCTGCTCTTACCACTTCAAGGTAAATGACCTTGAAGTCCAGAGATTGTAGATCAAGTACAGGCAACACCCTGTCCTAGAGCATTTCCCCAGATTTCCTGTCTGCAAAGTGAGCAAAGGTTCCTTTCATCTTGACTTTGCATTCAGTAATAATGATCAGACAGAACAGTGTGAGAGCTTACAGCATCTGAAATGGGGCAGCTCAGAGGCAACCAATATCATCCATGCTGGAAGTGCCATCTATGAACAGAGAATCAGAATAGAATCATAGTGCAGAAGCAGGCCATTTGGCCCATTGAGTCCATACCAACCCTCTGAACAGCATCCGCCCAGACACACCCTCTCTGCCCTATTCCCGTAACTGTGCATTTCCAATAGCTATCCACCAAGGCTGTACACCTCTGGACACTATGGGTTATTTAGCCTAACTTACACATCTTTGGACTAAGGGAGGAAACCGGAGCACCCGGAGGGAACCCAGGGTAGATTGGACAAACTTGGGCTGTGTTCCTTAGATCATAGGAGGTTGAGAGGGGCCATGATTGGGATGTATAAAATTATGCCGTGTGTAGATAGGGTTGACAAGAAAGAAACTTTTTCCCTTGATGGACGGATCAGTAACCAGGGAACATAGATTTAAGGTAAGGGGCAGAAGGCTGAGAGGAGATATAAAGAGAAACTTGTTCACCTGAGGATGATGGGAATTTGGAACTCACTGATGTCAGGCTGGTAAAAAGCGAAACCTCATAACATTTAAGAAAGTTTTTGGTGAGCACAAGCACATAAGGCTATGGTCCAAGGGCTGGAAAGTGGAATTAGAATAGTTAGGTGTTGATTTTGACTAGTAGAAAGTGAGGACTGCAGATGCTGGAGATGAGAGTCAGAAAGTGTGGTGCTGGAAAAGCACAGAGGTCAGGCAGCGCCCGAGGAGCAGGATTCCTGATGCAGGGCTTATGCCCGAAACGTCGATCCTCCCGCTTCTCTGATGCTGCTGGTCTGTTGTGCTTTTCCAGCATCACACTTTTCGATGATGGTTGATTTTGATTAATTAACATGAATGTGATAGACTGAAGATCTCAGTGATGAGTGCTTCCCCTTTTTGCCTGCATGATTCACCAATAAAGCTATCCAACAGGTTGGTTGTATACTTAATAAGTGGAACATTGTGAGAAAAGCCACTTTGAACTGTGGAAGACCGGCTGCCATGATTGTCACTCATCAGAACACTTGCACTGAATATGGGAAAATTCCAGCCAGGGTTTCCATTGATGTTGCAATAGAGTGAATGAAGCACAGAGGAAACCTTTATTTTCTGTGCTTTACTGACTATTTTAAGAAACTTGTCCAGTTGTTGCAACTGAACCCTTATTAAGAGCTCATGTCACAACTGGACACTGTGTGTGGATTCCTGAGTGTGTTTGTTCACAGTCAGTAAAGTATCAGAAATAAACATATTATGTGTTATTTGTTTATGGTGTAAAATATAATTTCCAAAACCCTCTCAGGAGTGACTTTAGATTAAGACTTTATCTGATCAGTTGCCTCTGAATTTCCTCGAAATACATACAGTCAGTATTTCACTTGCTGTTCTGATCGAAATTATGTGCTTTTGAACTGCTTATTTCAGAGTTAATATTTCTCCTTGAGGGAAGCTGAGTGTGGGTGCTAATGGATTGTATTGCAACACTACTTGAGACACAGTTTTAGTTATTTTTTATTTAAATTCATATTCTTTTTAGTTTATCAAGGTGAAGGATGTCAGCGCTGGGGAGTGGAACACTTTTCTACTTTGAGAAAGCAGTGTCAGGATCAAGCACTCCCAGGTTAGGAATAGCATGGGCTAGATAACTGATTAAAGCTCCCTCTTACACTGCACCGACACCAATGTCTTTCTCCCAGTCATGTAATGACACCAGCTAATTATACGTCCTCTCTCTCTGTGAAATCATTAGTTTAGCGTTAATGTAAACTGGGGGATTATCACAGAGACCACCTGAATATTGCACTTAATTGAAATGAAAAATCACATTTCAGAGAATTCTTTCTTTGAAATAGATGCCACAGAAAGGAAAGTTTAATATATCAGAGAGAGAACAGTGATGCAAGCTAAGTGGGGAGATTTTTTTAAAAAGTTTTGTGTTTTCTAATAATTAATTTGCAGAAAGCTCTGTGGGTGTAACATTTTGTGTAAAACAAGCATCACAGTGTTACTTAGGGTTAAAATAGAGATTTTTGTGAGAATATTTAGATATGGGCACAGTGGGAACATGCCTATCAATAAACTTGCTTATTCATGTTCTGTCAGGATAAAGAAGATGTAAAATCAATGTTCAAATAGAAGGAAAGAGTGAGACTAAGGGAAATAGAACAAGACCAAATAAATTGTTGAATCTGTTTATACATAAAATAAATATATCAACTTGTGTTAAAGTAATTTACTATTAATTGTTAATATTATAGCAATAAAACTATTCTTATATTTGAATAGCTTCACTACCATAATGTTAGTGTTTTATTGCAGTGAACACAAAGATAACAAACCCAGTCACCCAGTGAGAATATAGCAAATAAATTCACATTTATGTAAATAGAGCCCTGAATGCGATTCCATTAAACAGCTGCGAATATCTGGTGGCCCTGTTAGTGATTTCCTGTGCATGTGGCATTTTGCGACATGTTGCTGGCTATTACACACTCACAGAGCTATCCAAATAAATCGTCTAATGATGTGCAGCAATTTTCTTTTCCTTTTCACAAAATATAACATGGTTATTCTTGATCTTACAGTTTTAAATAAAGATATTAACGCCGTCAGAACAGGAACTCTGACAGGAACTCTAAAACGCTCAATGGTCCACGAGGAAGAAATGAAAATGAAGTTTAACCATCAAAAGTTGTCCGGTTTCTCAAGTCTTCCGGCGAATGTGTCGAAGATGCATCTGCAGGGATCGCTGAACTATCCAGGCTCATTAAACATGAACGAATTCAGTGACCACACCTTGAAAATAAATAAGAGCGAGCAGCCGAAATCCGTATATATATGCGACGGTGACATTTTCAAGCAGTTAGACTCGGAACTAGCACGAGCACAAGAACAAGTCATAGATGCTAACTATGTCATCTTGCCCACCAACACCTCGACCCTGAGGCCCAAACCAAAAGACGAAAGCAAATATAATATTAACATTAGTCAATTGCCCCAGACTAGACTCATTCATCTCAATGCAGACAGTGGGTTTTGTGCAAAAAACTCACCAATGGATCACATTAACATTGCTTGCAATGAAAGGGCTTCTCCTGGCCACCAGATACAGAGTTCTGCAAATGAAACACAACTCCCCAATAACCTTTGTGATACAGGTGATTCAGGGAACTCAGGGATGGTATCCAAAAGTGAGACAGTTTCTACATTATCCACAAGCTCATTGGAGGTAAGAAAATAAAATTGGAATCCTCTCTCTCTCTCTCTCTCTCTCTCTCTCTCTCTCTCTCAGTAATTTCTGATTTCATTTTACCATTTAAGTGTATAATTGGCAGTCACAATCAAGTCAGAGGAACCATGCAATTTGAAAACTCAGATTAATTACCTAAGAAATATTTTGTAATTTTTTTTTCAAATGAGACTTCCTAGTGATCTGTGTTAAATATTAAAATGACTTCACCCAACTAGTGCCTTGTGAAATCCATTGTTAGGTAATTGTGTTACTCACATAGTTTCTTCACAGTGCCAGTTCTATTTTCACTTATGCCTTAGCGAGAGAAGATGTGCAGAAGTCAGCCTATCTTCTGCAAGGTGGAGAGTAAAACACAGGTTACTGAGGCCAAGTTTATGGAGTTTATGCGTTGTCCCAGGCAACACAAAATGAAATTATTGTGAACAGCAACCTGTTCACCTGGCAACCACTTTCAGGAGGGTGGAGTTAATAAGAAGTGGAAGGAGAAAAGACAATAATCAGAGCAAAAATAAATAGTTTTCAAGGGAAGAATGTCATCAACCCTTCTTCAGCATCAGACCTTTTTATCTCTTCTCCAACTTGCTCCCACATAAAGCAAACCAATTGCTCAAGGAATAGTCTACGCTCACTTAGGGCCACTTCAGCAGTTTTCTGTGATGACAGCATCTTTATCTTCCATCTTTCCTTTTCTGAAACTACTCAGATGACAGTAACAAAATCTTGTTGATAGAACTGTACTTATACAGATGGATTAAACATTATTTACATTTCCCAGGAGGTAAAAAGTAAAGTGGCCAAGGTCTTACCAGATCATAGGGCCACTCATTCATTGGACAGCACGAGAAAGACAACTGGTGATGGTTTAAGCCCATGGTCACCCTGTTTCAGGCAAGGGAAGAGTTGAGAATGAGAATGAAATGCATGACTTGCTTCTTCTCCAACTTGCTGTAGTTGGATAAGACCTAGAAAATACACCGTGGAACACTGACATTAATTGGCAATTACTTTGTCCATTATGATAGAGAGTGTTGCAAGATCTTTTCTCCCATTAGTACCTTGCAGATGTTATCTTTTGGGTTGTTTATCATGTCCTCCATCAGGAAGACCAGTGCAAAATATTGTTTTGAATTATCTGCCCTTTCCCTGCTCCCCATTATCAGTTCTTCATCTTTTAAGTAACCCTTATTTACCTTTTTTACTCATTTTCTTTTAGAAATATTTTTGAAGTAAATTTCTTACCGATTTATTTTCACAATTTTCTCCTGTTATTAGTATTGTCCTCAATCCATTCCGAAAAAGTCCTAAAATCATAAAGTTCCCAATCCTGTGGTCTACCAAAATTCTTACCACTTTTTAATCTCTTGGTTTTTGACTGGATGCTATCCTCGATCACCTTCATTGACCACAGGTTGTTAGCATCTGTGTTGAAGCATATTTCAGCAAATTTTGTTTTTTTCGGTCAATTCTTCATCGATTTTGTATCGGTACCTTTGTTTCTCATGTTGAGCCATCCTGTAAAGCAGAAAGCTTTTATTTTACAATGGACATGATATGCAAACTATAGATTTGACTCTGTAGCTGGATCACAAGTTTGTACATGAATTTACATCAGTACAGTAGCTTTGCAAGCAACAGACATTTTCATTAACTAATTTCCTTCAGTGTTCCTCTTCTCCTATCAGCCACACTCACCGTTTGCTACTTGTCACAGTAACTTCTGTTGAAGAATTGAGAGAGTGCAGCACCTGGTGAAATCGACTCTTCAAAAGCAGTTTGAAGGAAGGGTCACCGGATCCAAAATGTTAACTGCCAGACCTGCTGAGCTTTTCCAGCAATTACTGTTTTTGTTTCTACAAAAAACAGGGTTTTTTTAGATTAGATTACTTAGTGTGGAATGACAAATCAGAAGTTGCTTTCTGCAAACAAGGAACAATTCCAGCAGGCTTTTCCCATTCCTATGTTATTGAAATGAAATGGGGATCATGTTATTATCATATGCGATTTACTATTCAATCTTACATAGTGGGGACTATTGATGATCTGGAGACATAAGCTCAAATTTTAACATTGCCACTGAGGAGTTGAAATTTAACAAATTGAATAAATTCAGAATATGCAAAAATGAAAGGTGGTATCATTCATGGTGATCATGAAACTTCTGTATTGTCTTAAAAGCCTCTCTGATTCAGAAATATTTTCAGGGAAGAAAACTTGTCTCCTTACCTGTTCTGATCCTACGTATTACTCCATAATGATGTAGTTAATTCCTAACTGCCTTCTGAAATATTCGAGCAAGCTATGCAGTATTAAAGAAGGCCACTCATTACTACCACTTTACGAAGGCCAGTTGGGAATGGGTAATAAATGCTTGCATTGCAGTAATGCCCACATCCTGAAAAGGGATAAAAGGATTCTATCAATACAGTACATGCAAAACCAATGAAGAATCAACACTTGAATTGGAAGATAATTTTAAATCACTCACAAAGACACTAGCTGTATACATCTTGTTGCGTTGGAACCAGCATGCCTGATGGAAGCAGTTAGGTTTTGTGCCATCATACTTAGAGATATAAGCAGTAACCTCTGCAGTAGCTTGAACTCCAGTTTAAAGGCACTAGAGGAGCTCATTGGTTTCAGTAAAGACTAACACTGGCTCAGCCAAACAAGGACACATGTCCTACAATCAAATTTCTATAACGGTTTGGCCATGCAAATCTTCAATAGTGAATCAGAAAAAAAAAATCTGAGCTAATGGCTGAGTGGCTGGTTTCCACAGTTTTGACTAATGTTATTGTGAGTGAGATCCTGCGTGACATAACTACTAGTCAAGAGTTTGGTGCTGGAAAAGCACAGCGGGTCAGGCAGTATCCGAGGAGCAGGAGAATCAACGGTTCAGGCATAAGCCCTTCAGGCATTCCTGATGAAAGAACCATTGATTCTCCTGCTCCTTAGATGCTGCCTGACCTGCTGTGCTTTTGCAACACCACACTCTCAACTCTGATCTCCAGTATCTGTAGTCCTCACTTTCTACTACCTGAATAACTAAAAATCAGATTTGACTCTTGACCAGAACTGAGCCTATTGCCATTGTTGAGCCTGAAACACTCTAAATTGGCCTTTGTATATCTGGAATGTGGGGTCAATATCAACAAAGGTATTTAGTCTTGATTGTTATCTAGTGTTCCCATGGTAAAATGTGCATCAATATAAATATTTGGCAGGATTGGTATTGGATACACTGTCACACCAACTGTATTTCTGACATATGTTTTCTGGATCTTCACCTGAGCAATAACCACTTGGGTGATATGAAGTTAGATTATCAAAAGGGCCATCAAAAATAATTTTTATAAAATTTGAAACATAGCACACAGATAAACAATGCTGGTTTATATTTGAAGAGGGGAGATAAAATAAGAAATGTGTAAGTATTGATACTTTCAGTAAAATGTATCAGCCATATTAATAAAGTATGATAGCAAAATGTATGCGCTAAACTAATAAGGTATGGTACTTTAGGTCTTTTCAGTAGTTAGGTCTTAATTGGAAAATCATAAGCAGTACATTCATGATTTTCCGATAAACTGAATGTCACTCGCTGCATGACAGTTCTGAAGCATTTTGCCTATAGATTTATAGTTGACTGGTTAATTTGAACAGAATTTAAATGATATAGTTCTCAATCAGTGGGGGATGCCTTATGTTGACTTTCCTTATCACTCCATCCCCATAAATAAAGCTATCAATATTAACACTTGTAATAAAATGTCGAGGAGAACTCATTTAGATTCTTAATAGGTTTCTACACATTAGTTTCCCCGAGCTTCTCTTCAGACCTCAAAGGAATAGAAGTCTAGAGTCTGAAAAGGTCACTTGGTCAATTTAGCATATCTACTGACCCTGTAGATTTTGTTCTGTCATAGATCCATTTCACCTAATTAAAGTCTCTGTTGGGAAAATACCTTCTAATCTCTACTCTTGTTGGAGACTTGCTAATTTATATGTCGGTTCTTTAGTTCTGAGATTGAAATCTAAATTGAATAACCTGTTTCTATGTGTCCCTGAATCTTCTTTGCTTCAGCAAAAATAAGCTAAGTTCTTTTTTTTTTTATAATCTTTAGAGCCCTAAGTCCCAGAATAATCCTAGTCGCGCCTCCCTGAACTCTCTCCAATGTGTCAGTGTACCGTTGAAGGTAGGATAACAAAAATTGTGCACAGTCATCTAAAGGGCTAATTTTATGAAATTGTGCTCTTAGTCTGGAGTCTAATTTTGCTGGAAGTTCATATTGAGAATTTGGGCATACATGATTTATTGCCCATTAAAATTGATTGGCAGAAAATTTTGGAGAAGCCAAGATTCCCGCAACAAAATCACAGCAGGAGTTGCTTCACACTGGGAGCAGAATTAAGATAATTACCCTTAAATGTGCTGTTTAGTCTTGAGTTTTATGGATCCTGTGACAAATGACACCCCACCGTGTATATCTTGTTCCATATTTATGTACATGTTCTTATCCTTGTCTAAATTGGAAATGATTTGTCATCCTTTACCCGTTCACTTAATTTATCGAGGTGTCTTTGAAGGCTACAAATCATTCTGATTACCTACCTATACATTTTGGTGCCATTTCCAAATGTTAAGTTGCAACAGAGTTCCTGCTGCATCTCATTTATTAATAGCATAACTTAACAGAATCTAAAACATATGCCATGTAATGAAATAGTCACTGCCACTACACTCCCTCTGGACCCAGTTGGAGCCTATTCCACTTATTGTTACCTTTCACTGTCGATTCCAGTTTTCAGTATAGTTAGTAAATTCCCAAATGACATTAATATGTTAAACTCCATCAAGTGCCTTCTAAAAATGAAAATTAATTAGATGGACTCAACAACTCTGATCTTATAATTAAGAGACCTTCTCAAAGAATTCCTGTAGATTTATAATGCATGAACTTGTTGCATTTAAAATCACACTGAGTACCACCTGACATTGTACAATTTATGTTGCTGAGATAGCCACTATTAATGTCCCATTAAAAGTACTTGAACAGTTTTTGACATCATTAATATTGGGCTAGCTTGTCAATCCCCTGCTTTGTGTCTCAGTGCTTTTATGAATATAATTATATTAATATGTTTGTAAAAATGAAAACCCATGGTCCTCAAGTACAAACCTCAGATTTAAAATGATGGAATTTGCAGCTGATAAATTTAACCTCTGGTGGTGCTGACTCTTCAAATTGAGCCACCTAGTTTTAATCACTCTACTGGGCCTAGCCTTGAATATTATATCTTTCTCCTTTCCAATTAATTATCCTATTCAAGTTTACGTATTATTGCATGTTTCTAATGGTCACTGTAGGAAAAATATTCATGTTCAACTAGTCCTTCTTTGAGAAAGAGAACCTTTTGAAAACTTCTCCCTTAAATCTCTGGTGAAAACTTAAGAGTTTGTGTTCTTACATTACAGATCTGCCAAGCCATTGAAACAAATTTTAGTTATTTAAGTCTGTAAAGTTAATTTTGAAAGCCATCGCTAGATCCTTCCTTAACCTTCTCTGATCGATTGATAAATGCTCCCCAATTTTCAAGCCTTTCTTCATAATTTAATACCTCAGAGTTCTGCTCTATTTGCAATGAATTTCTGCTGCACCTTTTTGTGACTCTTTTGTTTAATGCTTCCTGTAATTGGATGCCAATAACTTTCATGCAGTAATTCAAACACATCAAAACAAATTACATACACAAATTCAATACTACTTCCTTGGACTCTTGTGTGTATTTGGATCCTTTTATAAAAAGCTCAGATACCCAGTTTCAATTTGCACTCCAAAATCTCTGCACACAAACATCTCATTGTTTCTGCAAACCAGTACTCAATTTTCAAAACCTTTTAATTAGGCTAAATGTGCTTCTACTGATCTTTAATTGATCATTGACTTGGACAGTCTTAAGGAGAAAGGGAGTTGGAGAGCTAAGATGTTTATAGAAGTGACCTCTGTGCCTGAAAGGCATGGGTTCAAATACATTTAAGGCTGGTATTGTACTGTCATTCTACATTATTGAAATTACTATCTTTTGATGGATTGATATATCAAGACCTGTTTTGATTCAGTGGAGGCCTACCAAACATCTTTTGAAAATCCTTGTAATGAACTAATTTTAATTAATTCGCTGAACATTTCAAGTAGAACTTATTCATTACGTATCCTTGTTGACTGTTCCACATTAATCATTACCACGTTAACTAATATTGAACAAACGTAGGATGGCGAGAGGGAGATGGAGAGGCAAGGAGTTCAGAGAAGTAATTCCAGAGTGTATTCTTATGGCTTTGTCAGATGGAAATCCAACCACCAGTGATGGGGCTAAGGGAATCTAAACACAAAAGAATCCAGAGTTGAAGAGAGTTTATCCTTACAGTGTGGAAACAGACCAACAAGTCCACACTGACCCTCCTAAGAGTATCCCATCAAAACCCATTGCCCTAAAACCCCCATGACAAATACACCTAACCTACACATCCCTGAACATTATAGGCAATTTAGCAAGGCAATTCACCTAGGAATATAGGGCTGGAGTTGTTGACAAGAGATATAGATGGATAAAATCATGGAAATATTTGAATCCATGCATTGGAATTTTAAAATTGAGGCTTTGTTGGATTGGGAGTCAGTGAAGATCAGTAAGCTCAGGAGTGATAGATGGATAGAACTTGGTGTAAGATAAGCATTGCACTGCAGAGTTTTGGATACAATGTTGTGTTCAGAGGTAACAAAATAATAGATCACTTTTACAGCAGAAGACAAGCTGAAACAGGGGTGGAGATGGGCAGTGTTACAGAGGTGGAAATAGACCTTCTTTGTTATGGGGGAAATACTGGGTGAGAAGCTCAATGCAGGACTAAATAGGATACTAAGTTTACAAACACTCTTGTTCAGCCTTCAACGTGTTTAACCCAAAAAAGTGAATGAATTCAGAAGGGACTGGGTGGGGACTGACAGATTATTCAGGACTGGAGGGAATAGATTTTGTAAGGGCTAAAGTCAATGGTATTGGTCTTCCCAATATTTAATTTGAGGAAATTGCATCTTATTCAAGACTGCTTGGTGGTTTGATAAGCAACTGCAACACCACAGTGGCAGTGGAGGGCTTGTTGGTGATTGTGATAGGGGTGAGATAGAGGTATGAATCATGTACACAAGGAACTTGACATCACATCTTTGAAAAGTGTCAAGGTAGGAAACGGGTCGAGACAATGGATAGGTCCTTGAAGATACTAGAGGTAATAGTAGGTAGAGAAGAAAGATCTTTAGAAGGTATTCACTGATTATGACCAATAAATTGGTGAAACAAACAGGAGCAGTGCCACACAGCTGAATGTCAAGCACAAGACATGAGGGGCAGATGGGTATGTCCAACTACAGGTAATTCTTCTATAATGTGATGGTTGTGTTCTTGTGAAAGCGGCATTCTATAAAAATCGCACTTTAGAAACAGCGTTTCAAGTGTTGGCGCTGTAATCATGTTATCGCCAACGCACATTTTAAACATTCGCGCTTTAGAAACAGCATTCCCAATTCGTCAATTATGTTACAGTGAATTCACAATAATGAAACATGCGCTGCAGCAGAACCAACTGTATGTCAAAGGTGATGGAAAGGCTAAGGAGGATAAAGAAGAATAGCAAATCAACGTCACAGTCACTAGGCATCCTCTCTAACAGAAACCTGATTGAAAAAGTTCAAATAGTAAAATGTGCATTTGATGGACACAACAATTATTATACTCAAATCTCTATTTTTGTGAGTAAATTGAAGTATAAGTCCAGTTTTAACACTCATTTTCTCTGTACTGGAGTTAGTGACAGTGCCATTTAGCTCACTCATACCAACAATTGCTAAGTGTGCTAGAAACAACACAAGGTCCATAAGATATAGTAACCGAAGTTGGCCAGTCTGCCCATCAAGTCTGTTCCACTATTCAGTTAGATCATGGTTGGTCTGATAATCCTCAACTCCACTTTCTGCCTTTTTCCTGTAACCCTACATTCCTTTACTGATTAAAAATCTGTCCAGCTGTGTAAAAGCTTCCATCGTAAGTTGGGCATTAATTGTTTTCCATTCCAAGGTTTCTGTACCTGCTGGTGTTACTTTGACCAGTGAGCACCAGGCAAACTCATTTTGAAATTGCTATAAAACTAGAGGTTTCCCTTAGAACTCAAAGTAAATCTCAGTTACTGAATCACCAAGCAAACATGAAGTCATTTAGCCTGATTGTTTCTTATAGTTTGAAACAATGAATATTTGGAAATGTATTTATTCAGTAACACTTCAGTCTCAAGCAAAATAACTTAACAAAAATAACTAATATTTAATCATTCCTGCTCATTATCCTTGGTGCCATTTTGGAACCATTCTAGCTGTCTTATAAGCATAAGCCCTTCATTACGAATGAAGGGCTTATGCCCGAAACATCGATTCTCCTGCTCCTTGGTTGCTGCCTGACCTGCTGTGCTTTTTCAGCACCACGCTTTCAACTTTGATCTCCAGCATCTCCAATCGTCACTTTCTCCGAGCTGTCTTATGACCCATTTTATTCCCTAGTCCAAAGCTTGATCTGGTTTACATACTGTAGTGTTTTCATGTCTGTCCATGTACTTTGACGCAATGTGATTACAGGGCACTGTCTCCATAAGTAAATGTTTGGCAATGCTTCGTTCCTATACAATGCTTCGTTCCTATGGGAGTGCCATTATACTCAGAATGACACTTGCTGCAAAGGGTACAACAATCATTTCAGAATGATTTATGTTTTTGTTTTGTTTCTGTGAACAAATGAAAAGTGTGTGTAATGTTTTCACATTTTAAGAAGTACAACTTCAATAACCCATTACTGTTTTGTTTTCTGTGTTTGTCAAGCAAGTTAATTCAAGCCTCTCCATTTCAGGTATTCAATGTCAGCATGAAACATTCCCCATAATACAATTAAATGCAAAGTCAAGCTATGTACCAACAAAGTGTCTCGGTTCTAACCTTGTTAAGGTGCCTCTTGCTGCAGAAGCGAAACATAATCTAATTTCTTACATCAGCCATCCTCTGGCAGTTCTGAACAAGATTGCTAAATTTGGGCAATTGTATGGTGCGGCTCCTGCCCTTGAGGAACTGAGTTAGAACTGTTGAAATTGGTTTTGCATAATTCCTTAACAGGCAGCAGATAAGAAATACTTTAATTTTGTCAGCCTGGACGAGATGCTATCTGGGTTCCAGAGGTTGGATAGATAACAACCAACTTACTGTCCAGAACTCTCCTTATAACATAATTTTCAACTGATGATGAGCACAAAAGACATACTGACACTGAAGAAAGTAATATTAAAATACAAATTTCCAGTGACCTCAGAATCCAATGTGCACTTTTTAATAGATTCCATTAATTCTTTGTTTTTTTATTGATTTCTAGAGAAGAAAATCTCGATATGCTGAGTTAGATTTTGAGGTGAGCTCTTTCTTTAGTATCTGCTAGATTCACTCATTAAATGTTGACTGCATTGACTACATCTTACCTGCATTGTTTAGTGACATCTTGATTTTTATCTCTAGAAAATAATGCACACACGAAAACGGCATCAAGACATGTTTCAGGACCTCAACAGGAAACTTCAGCACGCTGAGAAAGATAGAGAATCTCCCACAATAGACAGCAAAGTAAGAACGGGTTTTTTCTAATCCATAAGAGCTCTGTTACATCTTGGTGTGGGGCCCAGAAGGCAAAACATCACAATGATGTCTGTGACTCGTTTTTAACATTGTTGCTCGAAGTTCCATGTAGGCCAAACAATCCAAAGTACAGTCTTGCTTTTAACTTGTCTCAGTAATGCAACAAGCTGCAGAGAATGAGAATCCTTTTGCTATTCTTCAGTAGCCCAAATCACTATGACTAGACCTAGTTCAAATGAACTCTTGGATTACATGTAACTTGTTTATGAAAACACATCACCAACAAAAGTGTTATTGGATTTCAGAATTAATTGAAGCTTTATTTTTTCTTTTCACCTTCCCTGGTAGCTGATACTGACTTCACAAGTTCTTGAAGCTGTCATAACCTTACTTAATGTGTAGGTTGTAATTTAAATCACCGGGTTTTATATTTCAATGTTAAAGTCAATTTAAAGTCAGCTTACATCAAGACTGCAGGAGCTGCAGGCCCAGGTTCAAGTCCGACTTGCTTTAGAGGTGTATCATAACATGTATGGACAAGATGATCAAGGATATCTGCATCAAGATTGACATAATAATGCATTATGTATGGAGCGTTGCACTGTCAGATGTATTATCATTTTGGTGAAGGATCAAACCAGGATCCCATCTACATGTTCAGGTGGATGTATAAGATTACATGAATGATTTCAATGTTAACTCCACTGTCATTACCCCTGAATAAACATGATAAAAAGACAGACTATCTGTTTGTTAACGCATTTATGTAAATCTGTTGCTACATTTCCTCCACTACGGCAATGACTGCACATCAAAAAAATTGCTTAATTGCCTGTAAAATGTCTTGAGACATATGGAGATTGTCAAAAGTGCTATATAAAAGCAAGACTTTTTTTTAAGTCAACCTTACATAAGAATGGAAAATGACTGACAGCAAAAGGCGATTGATTGTGGTTTCTTGAGCCACAATAATAAGACTCATGTCATAGATCAGTAGAGAATAATCCGCACAAATATATACCCTACAGGGATAGTATGAAGTAGTTTATTAATGAAGAAAATTATGAGCAACTAAAAAGTCATTCAGGCGGTCAGATCAATTTGACTAGAGAGAAAGGGAAACTTGTCTATATTTATGACTTTGCTGACAGTGTTCTCCAAACATAGCAATTAGTAGCTGAACTGAATTGAATTTATTGTCTCGGGTACTGAGGCACAGTGAAAAGCTTTGCCTTGTGAGCAATACAGGCAGATCACACAGTTAAATAGCATTGTTAAGTAAATAATAGGTAAACAGCGGCAAAAACCAAAACACAGGTACTGGCGAATGCTAAGAGTTTGTAAGTCCATTCAGTATTCTAATAACAGTAGGGTACAAACTGTTTCGAAACCAGCTGGTGCATTTGTTCAGTTTCTGTGCCTGCTCCCCGATGGTAGTGGTTGTAGAATAGCATTGCCAGGGTGGGATGGATCTTTGAGAATGCTGGCGGCCTTTCCTTGACCGCAGGCCTAGTAGATGAGCAGTGTCTTGTAAATAGAATATGTTGGTTCTGTTGGCAGTTATGAGCTGATGTGAAAACAAAGTGTTTAATTCTCTGCTGAGCATGTTCTCAGAGTAAAATGGACATGTCAGTTTTCGCTCAGTGGTAGCATTCATTCTTCAGAATCAGAGGTTCATGGGTTCAATCACCAAGGCAGAGTTTTTAATGCATCATCAATGTTGTCAGGGTGAATAGTGTTACAGTGCCGGCAGGATGGGAAGTGAGTGGGATTTCTGCTTAGAGATGGGGGCAACTGCACAAAGTCCCACACGGGCTGGCCAATTAGTTCTGTGGCATTGAGGGAGTTAGCCATTTGTGCAGCATGGTCGAGCAGGACATAGCTCAGTCCAGTGTTACTTCACAGTTGGTTGAAGGTTCCAGCTCCCATAAAGAAAGAGCACTCAGGAAGGCACCTTTCCTGTTCAAGCCAGCAGCATCCTTCTGACCGTAAGACAAGAAGATTTCAAGCTGTCACTGCTATTACACACCCAGGCTAACAGCCACCCATCACCCTATCCTGTCCCTTAGTCACCTTCCCTCTATTACTGTCTGCCATCATGCAAACCCGACCTTCAGTGATGTTCCAACTACCCATCATCATACTTGATGGGCTGTTTTCCCACCAGCGAAGGCCCAGCCCTAACATGTCCCAGTCAACCTATTATCTGCCATCCTCAATCGTCCATCTAATGCCATTGCTCTCGGTACTCTCAACTCTCCCAGCATCACCTTTGATCTGCCTTCAATCATGATTGATTCCCCCCTCAATCAGGCACGTTGCAGCTCTTGTCAGAGATTGACTATCTCCCTGTCACCTAGATTCATCCTTTCTACCCCCAAGACTCTCCTTAGGGTTGCTACAAACTGACTTACCTCCTTGAACAACTACCCTCATAAGCTTAATGAAAGCTCAGCCTCATCTGCTTGAGTCCAGCTAAATTCACCCTTGCAAGAAAAGCAGCTTCTAATCTCTGCAGGAAGACCACACTATCTTTTAAACAATCATGAATTGGAGGAACATGTGTCTTGTTTGATGCTGACTTTGTTGAGGTACATTTTGATTTAGTGACCAAGAGAGTGCGTACTGTTCTGATAAAATAGGCTGCTGCAACCTGACACAGAAACCATGATCCACTGCCGATTTACTTCCCAACTTTGCCTCCTGCCTTCAAGAAGTTGACATTTTGCCTTCTATACCATGCCCTCCTTGTTTCACACCCCCAGGATTTTTTGCTAGTTTTTGCGCAATATTTCACTGCTCTACATAAGTGGTCCAGCAGTTTTAGCGATGACATCTATAAGCTATTGATCAATTGGATGTAAAAGTTTGCATTGTAATATTTGAAGAAGATCAGAGATGTTCAGAATATGAATGAATCATTTATTCCTCAATAAACGGAACTATCTGGTCATTTTGTTTTACTCTTTTGGAGGCAAAAACGTAGTAATTGGAATATTATGGGAAAATGTGAGGTTATTCACTTTTGTATAAAGCACAGCTGTGCAGAGAATTTCTAAGTTGGTGAGAAGTTTTTAAGTGTGGACGCACAGATGTCCTCGTCAATAAGATGATAATCCTCCTATTTCTTATGTACAAACTGCCCCTTCGCAACATTATCCAAAGGGATAGTTTCAGTTTTCATATACTCACTGATGACACACAGCTCGACCTCACCAACAGCTCTCTCAGCTCCTCTGCTATTGAATTATTAAACTGCTTATCTGACATTAGTAATGGATGAACAGAAATCTCCTCTTATTAAATATTGTCAAGACTGAAGTTGTTGTTGTCAATCCCTGATCCAAATTCCACACCCTAGCCCCCAACTTCATCGCTGCATGACCTCATGGACCTACACTGGCTCCCTCTTACAGAAGTGCACTGTGACGTGTGAGGGGCCATTACATTGTACCCCATGCCAAATTAATAAAATGTTTATTGTTGTGAATATAAAAACAGGGCTAGGCCATTTAGCATTTCAGGCCTGCTCTATTATTTAATATAATAAAGTTTGAATACCTAAATGCCATTACCCACACATCCCCTTTATGTCATTGGGAATCTGAAATCTATCAATCTCTACTTTAAACATGATCAAAGTTTCCATAGCCCTATGTGGTAAAGAATTCAAAAGATTCTGCACCCTGTTAATCAGAAAACAATCACGGTATCTCAGTCCATTTTATTTTTAAATTGCGCCCCAATGTTCTATACTCGGCAACTTGAGGACGCATTTACCTGCACCTACCATTTCTCTCCTTTTAACTGAATATTGCAATTGTTGTTTCCATCTTGGCAACCTCTAATTTAAAAAGAAAAAACAAATGTCACTGTGTAACACTCTTCACCTCCAGCCCACTCCTCTGACCCCTCCTCTGAACCAGCGATCTAGTCCACCATTCCAGCATCTTAAATCTAACTGGAAATTTTATGAATCCTGATCGAGACATTTCAACGACTCCCTTTGGACAATTAAGTTTAAACATTTCTGAAAAGTAGAATGAAACATATCTGGCCTTTGAGAATCGAAGATTGTAAGTATCTGTTTAATGTGTTTTGTTACTTGCCATTTCTTTTTGTATCATTGCAGTCTTTACACCAAGAGTAGTAATACTAAAGCTGAATACTTTCTGGTGTTCAACAGTTGAAGAAGTGAAAGACAGCATTTCTGTTCTAATATATATTTTCAATGGCAGTTTGTAAGAAAAGCTCAGATATTTAATGTTTTACATGTAAAAGAGAAGTTGGCTGGAAACTGTCATTTTACAGTGATATTAATATGTAGGGTGTACAGGGTACAATTTAAATCTGCAGACAATGCAAAACTTTGAAGTATTGTGAATAATGTGTGAAATAGTGATAACTTCTAAAGGATATGTGCTGCTGGATTGGCCAAATGAATCACAGTTGACATTTATCACAAAGAAGCATGATTGGAGAATGAGGAGCAGTGATCTGCGGAGTGTAATTCTAAAGGGGTGCAAGAACAGAGAGAAAGATCAAAGAGCAGTTCACACAGCAACAGGCCCTTCAACACCAAGAACGTGCTGACACATGACGCCTGTTGCCTGTACACCCAGTCAGTATCCCTCTATTCTCCACCACCTGTTCATCTATCAAGATGCCTCTTATACATTGATATTGTATCCACCTCCACCACCTCCTCCATCACAGCACATTCCAGACACTTAACTCTCACATATCCTTTAAACTTATCCCTTTTTACTTTAACTTTGTCTTTTAGTCATTGGCATTTCTACTCTGGTAAAAAGTCTCCAACTGCCCATTCTATCCATGCCCGTCATAATTGTGTAAACTTCCTTCACGCCGCCCTCATCCTTCAGCACTCAAGTGAAAACAAACCAAGTTTGTCCAATCTCTCATTATAGTTTATACCCTCAAAACCAGACAACATCTTGGTAAAGTGTTTCAGTACCCTCTGTAAAATCTCCACATCTTTTTGGAAGTACCATATATCGTACCTGGGAATCTCTAAGAATTCTAGAATCCCTGCAGTGTGGAAGCAGGGTATTCATCCCATAAAATCCACGCTGACCATCCGAAGAGCATCCAATCCAGACCTACCCTTTCCATACAACTGTGCATTTCCCATAGCTAACGCATCTAGCCTGCATATCCCTGGACACCATGGGGTAATTTAGAATGGCCAATTCTTAGAAACTGCACATCTTTGGACTATGCGAGGAAACCAGAACATCCAGAGGACACCCAGAGGAACCCATGCAGACACTGGGAGGATGTGCAAACCCCACACAGACAGTCGCCTGAGGCTGGAGTGGAACCCAAGTCCCTGGCGCTGTGAGGCAGCAGTGCAAACCAATTTTGTTCACACATGATTGAAGTTTGGAGGCATGTTGAAACAATAGTTAAAAGGCTCACAGGACTCCATAAATAGAAATACAAAAAAAAAACAAATCCACAATGAGCCTTCATTAAATGCTGGCTCAGCTTCATTTGGAGTATTGTGTCTAATTCTGAGCACCACCCTTCGGGTATGTTGTGAAAGTTGAGGAAAAGATTGACAAGAATTGTTCCAACATTGAGGGACTTCAGTTACAATGATAGTTTGGAGAAGCTGGAGTTGTTTTCCCTTGAGAAAAAAAGATGGAGAGGAGACCATAAGACATCAGCAAATGCAGGAAAGTAGATGTCAGGAATGTTGGATCAACCATAATCCTATTGAAGGAACAGTTCCTCTATTCACCTCTCAGGCCTTCAAAAGGATTATGGTTGATTCAGCATTCCTGACATCTACTTTCCTGCATTTTCCCCTTGTAACCCTTGATTCTCCTACGTATCAGGAATCTATCTATCTCACCCTTAAACATACGTAAGGACTTTGCCCCCACAACTCTCTGTGGCAAAGAGTTCCAAAGACTCTCAACCTTCACAACAGAGAGGAAATTCCTCCTCATCTCTTCATCATCAGAAGTTTTGATATAGGTGTTCAAAATTATGAAACATCTAAGTAGAGTAGATTGGAAGAAACTGTTCGCATTGGCCGAAGAGTCAAGAACCAGTGGGCACTACTTTCAGGTGATTGGCAAAAAGAATTAATGATGACCTGAGGAATAACTTGTGCAGCAACTAGTTTGGGTCTGAAATGCTCTGCCTGACAGTGCAGTCAAAGAAGATTCGATCATAACTTTCAAAGAGGAATTGATAAGCATTAAGCAAATAAAATAATTACAGGATTACAAGGAAAGGGTATGAGTTTGGAATTTGCTGAGTTGCTCTCACAGAGAGTTGGCACAAGGGCAGCCGGCTGTTGCTGATTCCTGATGAAGGGCTCTTGCCTGAAAGATGGATTCTCCTGCTCCTCGGATGCTGCCTGACCTGCTGTGCTTTTCCAGCACCCCACTCTCGGCTCCGATTTCCAGCATCTGCAGTCCTCGCTTGCTCCTATTTCGACACTGCAACCATCCTATAATTCTAATCACCTCATCAGATGTAAACTTATTGAATAATAAAAACAAAATTTCATTTACAGAGTTAATATATTGCTTGAGTATCTATCTGGAAAGCACCTCTAAGTCTAAAGAGAAGAGTTAAGGTTTTCTTGAAAACTATTCCCATCTGCAAGTCCCACATTTTCTGTCATCTGAAGTGCCAGTGTCTAATAAAAACAAACCTGCATTTGTATTGCACATTAAAAAGCTCTTCACAGCCACTGAATTATTATTGACTGGCCATCACTGTAGTCTAGTCAGTAAATGCTGCAGAAATTTAGATTGATCAAAGTCTGTTCAACAGCAAATGAGGTAAATTAACCATTTTTTTTCTTCTTGGTATCTGTTGAAGAATAAAGACAAGAATACGAAAGAAGCTCCATGCACTCATGCCTCTCGTGTTCCAGAATTTCTTGTGGCAGAGTTCCTGTATCCATGTGAAAGACAACACTTCCACTTGTACAGTGCTATTCCTATAGATTAAGTGCTCACGGCCTAACATGAAGCTTAATTCTCAAACTTCATGGCTTAATGTGATCCGACTGGGCCCAACAAATACCAATCCAATTTTAAGTGCAGCACTGCAGACTTGGAATTGAAAGAAACTCTTTGAGAATTTCCACATCCTAATCCCCTAATCCTTGCTGGATGGGGTTCAAGTGTCAACATTTTGTCAGTGTTTTGTTTACTTCAGCAATCATGTGCGGATGGATGGTGTCCCCATCCACTTCTATGAAACTTCTCTATGACTATTCCCGTCTCATCTAGCAGCTTTCAGGTCTTTTCATGTGGGGTGTTATTCAAGTGTAAATGGTGTCACAGTCACAGTTTGGACTACAAAGCTAGCATTGTTTTATCAGTTGCTTCTCCAATTATAATCACTGCTACTGGACATGTGCAATACATCAGAAAACTGCTCCAGTGAAGAAAATGTATTTCTCTAACATTGGCCCAGATTGTTAACAGAGCAGTGAACATGTAAATATAATCTGTATATATTTCCAGGTACCAAATGTGAACTTTGCGCTTTTGTCGCAAACTTTCCTCATGATTTACCCCATCCTCACTGATGTCATCTAACTTTCCTTTCGATGAGAATGTCTGAGCTAGTATGTGGCAAGCAATTATATTGAATTTTCATTTTTCTTTAATGCTAAGCCTCTCTCACCAGATCAGGATTTGTTGTCCATCTCTAAGTGCTCTTGAGAAGGTGGTGATGGTTAGGTCAAGGGATTCTGACAGATTAATAGAAATTTACGGCTCACCGTTAAACTTGACCTTCACATCCTTTCCCTCTTTAACTTCTTCCTGATACCAACGCCCTTATCCACAAGGACGATACGTCTTCTGATTCTCCTCAATGACTTCCTCGCCCCTGTTGCCCTGGATTCTCAGTTGAGAACCCAACCACTTCCCATCTGCTTGGATGGCAAATAATTGGGGAGGTGTCAAATTGAAGCCATTAAGTGACCGTTAATAGACCAATTAAGGAACTTCATTGGTGGCAGTTTGAATGCATTGTTTATCGACCTTCTTGACCTAAGCTTCATTGTCTTCAGGGAGAGGACAGTTACAACCGTTGAGTGTAGTTCTCAGTCTACACGGAAAATTAATATGCAGTCAAGGTTCATTAAAATAATACAACAGGATTTCTGTTTGAAGCATGCAAATCACTGAGTTAAGGTTATTGAATTGTCTTCACTGGGCCATTTGCTGCATTGTTGTGTTTAAATTAACAGTGTTTGAAAATTTAGGACCTTAGATGTGTAGAACAGTACAATACAACAAGAACTGTCAGCATATATATTTGCAGCATCTCTCTACTCCATTTTATTTGTTTCATTGATAACTGCCTGTACAAATGAACAAATAATTAACACTTTTTCTTTACATGTTCAAGAATGATACTAATATCTCTTTATGTACTTTTCTCTCTTTATCTTCCTATCTGTCTCCAAACAATCTAACCTTGCTATTGCATTATCCTAAGTCTGACCACAGTTTGAAATCTTTATTCCTAACTGCCAATGCCTTTTCATGGAATTTTAGACAAGTAAAGGCTAGAAGGAGGCTATTCAGCCAATTGAGCCAGCGACTCTGAGCTGAAATCCAAACTTAGGGTGCATTCTGTCACTTCTTAACTTTACATGCTTCCTAAGGTTTTCTGTTTTGTTCCTGGTCATCTCAGCACAAATCTTTAGTTTGTAATACAGCCAGAATTCTTTAAGTCTGTACAACCAAAAAGAGAATCAGTTTTATCCATATTGAAATTCGTGTAGGTGCAGTTGTATGATAGAACCATTTTTGTATGGGATTCTGTTTTGGGAGATCAAGAGTTTTGTTTAACGTGAGAGGGAAAAGATTTAAAAGGCACAGGAGGCACAGCTGTTTCATGCAAATGGGTGTGTGTATGGAATGAGCTGCTACAGGAAGTGGTGGAAGCTGGTACAATTACAACATTTAGAAGGCATCTGGATAGGTATATGAATAGAAAGAGTTTAGAGAGATATGGGCCAAATGCTGGCAAATGAGACTAGATTAATTTAGGATATCTGGTTGGCGTGGACAAATCTGACTGAAGGATCTGTTTTCATGCTGGACATCTTTATGACTCTATGACCCTAAAAATTAGAAGTATGTAGGTTTCATTGACAATATCTTGATCAAGTTTGATTTTGCCAGACCTTTTCAATTCTGGGCGAATTTGAATTTTAGCTCAGGCTGCTAGCAGACATTTGCTGCATCAGATTATGGCAGTGAATTATATCACATTCTCCATTCATCAAATGAGCATTATCATTGTGCTCTGAATTACTTCAACCAATCATTTTGTCATCAGTGTAGTATAGCTGACAATCTTTGTTTTGTCGCACAGTGGTAAAAGAAAATTCTCTGTTTATAAGAGCAATTCAAAATTGACCTGGTAAAGCAATGTAGTTTTGAAACACATTGTTAACATTTTCTGCTTTGTATTCCTAGCATGATAGAGAAAAGAAGACTAATAGTGAAAAGCATATACAGTATTGCAATTAATATATAATTTTATATTTCCATCAACAATTCATGTACCATCTTAATATGTTACACTGAAAAGTTTTTCATTATATTCTAATCAGTAAATGTGGAAGGACATCACCACTGAGAATTTCTAACTTACTGCCCAAGCTCAGGAGGAACACCCAGTGACACTGGTCGCTTGAGCCTTGTTAATCTTCATAAACAACATGCAAGAACACCAGTGCAAAGATCAGATCAAATCCAAAATGTGGAGTTTGAAGAGCTATAGTAGATATTTTTGCAAATTATTGTCTTTGTTGACCCTTCTCCATGTCTGGCACCCCTCCCTATTTATCCCCATCCCCCATCCTCACCCCTGCCCCAACACAGTTTGGCAGGTAGCTATTGGTATTGCTACTCAGATTTTGTTTTAGTTTAGGTGCTTATTGTTGATTCAGTACTATTGCCTTTCAATACTGCACTGCACTTTTAGTTTTTAGAATTGTTTTCTTTATTACTAGGCAGTGAAACGATGGAGTGTTTCATCAGCAGGAAGTGATAAAACCAATCTCAGTGTAAGTACGGTGTTTTCTAACTGAATTCCTAACAGTTCACTGTATGCAGGTCGCTTTTGGCACATTGCACAACGGAATGGCATGGTAACTGCAGAGGTTTCTCAATGGGAATCCTGGAACTCAAATGACTTCACAGCGCTAAACACTGTGTGTCGAAGACTATGTGCAGAGGGAACAGCTTGTATGGAAAGATTCATCTGCCAGAGATCATGACAGACAGCTAAACTTCACTGATGCTTGCTTATGGGTCTCTGTGGTCTACACTTGTTCCCGTAACAGCTTAACTTCTGTGATCTTTTCCATTTTTGTCAATTGCACAGAAATATTGTTATAGTCAACCCAGTTTAGTTTACTGACAAAATTTCATGAACTGGTTACCTGATCCAGAAAGGTATTACAGTGAAATTTATTGAAAATATACTAATCTTACAACTTGCTTTATTTTTCACTGACCAATTGCTTTTCATGGATGGTATTAGATAATGAATATTGAAGGTTATAACCTGAATTAAATACAGGATACAGTTTCTCCCTTAGCTTGCTAAGGTGTATGTAAAAGGGGAAATTTTATATAAAATTTATGATTACCTGTATTTTTCTTTCAATGTCCCATCAGCTTTTCTTGATCTAATTTCAGAAGATCCAGTGGCAGCTTCTCTGAATAACAAACTGTACAAAATCAAAAGATGTTTTGTGGTTTCTGAATTGAGCTATTATTTCAGCTTATTGCTATAGTATGGGGTACAGGGCAGGCCAGAGGTTGGGTGATCTTGAAACTGAGGTTGCAAAATGAATAAACCTTCCTTAGCTTTTAACGTGAAGGCTCGATTACCTCTCATCAGAATATCTCATTAGGTCATCGAGCTGAAAGGTTAACTCTGTTCCTCAGATTCACTAGCTTTTTTTCTTTGTCCTTATTTGCAGCATCCTCAGTACTTTGCTTTTGCGTAAGACTTGCTCAGTGTCCCAGTATACGGAACCTTAATTTCAATTCCTAGAGAGACTTTGCTCGAAGTTACAAAATATGCAGGCTTGGAATTTCTCACACATTTACATTCAGAGACAAACATATTCTAGATCCAAAAGGCCAAAATTCCTAAAAGATTTTGAAAGTTTCGATATAAGTGAGTTATGCTCATAAATACAATTCACCTGAAGCTCTTAGATCCATTAACCTTACATCTGAATGAATTTCTTCTACAAAACTGACCTGGCTCCAACTCTCAAATGAAGGCTATTTGCTAAGTCACAGCAACACAGGAACCATTTTACTCTTCATCAGTGGAAAATAAAACAAACTATAAGTTTAGTGTATCTTCAATGAATTTCACTTTCATACCTTTCTGGATCAGGTAATCATTTCACAAAATTAACTTGAGTAGACCACCACAATGTCTCTTTGCAATTGATTATATTACGTCTTGTGCGTATTTTCAGAAACTGATTCCGCTTGCACAGATTCCATGCATTGGAAACGCAACTAATGGAAAAACAGCATTTATTCTAACACAGCTTCTCAGCTCAAAGTATAATCTCTCTCCTTCAGATGCAGATTGGTCTACAGTGTGTTTCAGAATGTTTTATATTGTCTCAGTATGCATTGGTGTAACATGATTACAATGAACATGAAACAGTTTGATTGGAACTCTGCACTTGGGTTTCCTTGGATTTTAACCGTAATTAATAAGATGACCATTTTCCCAACAGCAAGAGAAGCAGACTCCAATCAAGCGGCCTTGGGAAGGAATCAGAAAGGTACAATCTCCACCCGCATGGATTAAAAAGGAACTGGATCCCACCCATCAGTCTCCCTTAGAAATGAGAACGGTGGAATGGGAAAAAACGGGAGCCACAATACCACTTGGTGGACAGGACATCATTGATCTTCAGACTGAAGTCTGACCTGAGGAGTGACTTTTTTTTTTAAACTTTAAAACAGATTGGTTTCTTTTGAAACCTTATTACAGTACAGAAATCTTGTTCTCAGAGAGATATTGTTTTAAACCTTGTGATGCAGTCAGCGTCGTGTTGTCTCACTACGGTGAGAAAACACGTTAGCGAACACAGTAACCGTAGTCCAGAAACTCTTATCAAAGACAGTAATGGGCAAATATATATATATAAATATATATATAAATATATTAAAAAAAACAAGTAACTTCAGTTTAGTGTTGATTGCTTGATATGCAAGCATTTTTTGCATCAAAATTTAATGGCATTTTCTTGTCATATTGTGTATTATATTAAAAATGAAATTTCAAACAGTAAATACAATGAACATACTTAAAAAAAAAACTGTGATGTACCTGTCAAGATTTTAGATATATAAATTGAAAGCACAAGGCCATGGCTGCCCTGCTGTATAATATGTAATTATTACACCTATTGACTTTTAGCTTAAATATCTTTCTACTGTGTTTAATTTCCTGTTAAGTTAACAGAATTTAACAGTGTTATGTACAATGACAGAGTTAAGCTAATGTTATGCCATGTGTTTAATAATCGTTGACCCTCGGAGATTCTACTTTTATGGTTGGTTAAACTGGTTCTGGTTTCCTAGATCTGTGTTAGTCAGTTTTATGTACAGTTTTCAGAGCACAAAATGAATGTCTCCTTTCTAATAAAAGAGTAAACTATACACAGTGTGTTTATTGTAGCGATCCAAGAAAAAAATGAAGGGGTGAGATAATCTAAAACCCAATGCATCAGGAATGTGAATTTACCAGTTTTTCTTTACAATTTTCTGTTCCAAAGTTACACCAAATTGATTTTTATTAAGAATGGCAATGTATGGAATCTGATGGCCACAAACAGCTCTCTGAAAAGTAATGGACATTTTTGATACTGCCAGTGCAGTATATACTGCCACTGCAACTTTCTAGCAATTATGTCGAGACCGTCACTTCAAATGCTTATGCTGTCCAACGGACTGGATTTTCCAAAGAGTGGCAATCACCCTTAGGTTACCATTTGGCTCAAAATTCCCTTTGACTTGGACCTGCTCTGCATTTTTACCAGAAATTACTTGACTTGGCACTGCTTCACATTACTGGAAATGTAGCAAACAGCTTTCCTTGGGAGACTTCCTTCTAAGGGTACAAAAGTAGAGGAGAGATAGGAAACACCCTCTTCTGCAGAATGGAATTCCGTATGGTAAGTTTCCAGGTACATTTAGATGTTAGTGATTGGGTGAGAGGGTGCTGTGACGGATGAGGTTGACATTGTGGAAGGTTACATGGATGAGATTCTATGTGGTTAGCATGGCAGCTCAGTGGAGCAGCAGCTGGATAAGATTCTTGGGTGACAAGTGGGTAATGTGATAGATAAGCAAATTCATGAAGTGGAAAGTGGATGAATAAGTAGCTGAGTATGGCTGTACACCTGAGGTGATATTCAATCTAGAGGTTAGTCAAGGGGTCAGTGTGAGTGATTGATATGTTAATTGTGGATTTATCCAGGAGTTAGACCGAGGGTTTTGTGTCTTAGATTTTCAGGGTTATTTTCCAGCTAAGTAAGTCAGAACTGTTGAAAATGTTTAACTCTAGAATAATTCCAGTCACTTTCATAGAGGGAGCAGCTCTCTGATCAATTCTAATTTAGATTTAAAATTTCCGCAAGGTTCTAATTGACATCTCCAGTTATACATTTGATTTTCAAGAATAAAAAATGAGGGCCATTGTTTGGCATAAAGTTAAAAATCATACAGCACCAGCTTATAGTCCAACAGATTTATTTGGAAGCACTAGCTTTCGGAGCACTGCTCCTTCATCAGGTGGTTGTGGAGAATAAGATTGTAAGTCACCGAATTTATAGCAAAAGTTTCCAGTGTGATGTAACTGAAATTATATATTGAAAAAGACCTGAATTGTTGTTAAGTCTCTCATATTTTAGAGTGACCATGTAAATCATATGCAAATCGCAAAACATTTTTTAAAAGTTACATTCTCAAGTGCACTTTAACAACTGGTGTCATGCCGGCCCAGATAAGATATTGAAGGTGTTAACTCTCTGTGAGGCTGTCTGTGCCACAATGGTCTGATTGATTGTAGTCTAAAAAAACAGATTTTCAGAATCTTACATGGATTCATGCAGTTTTTGAGCAAAGTAAAATGTAATTCTGCTAGTATAAATTCACCCCACAAACTTATATGTGTATGTGGGTATGGGTGTGTGTGGAGGGGTGGAGGTGGGAGAGGGTGTGTGTAAGTGTATGAGAGAGGGTCTGTGTGTGTGTGTTTATAGTGCAATGGGGTCACCTGTAGTGTGACATGAATCCAACGTCACAGTCGAGGCCATCCCCATGGGTACCGAACTTAGCTATCAGCCTCTGCTCGGCCACTTTTTGTTGTTGCCTGTCCCGAAGTCCACCTTGGAGAATGGTCACCCGAAGGTCCAAGGTCGAATACCCCAGACCGCTGAAATGTTCTCTGCCTGGGAGGGAACACTCCTCCCACCGGTGGGCCGCTGCCCTGAGCTTGACATGAATGCTCAAACCGTCAGGAAATATATAAATGCAAGATTCATCAGCCATACCCACAAGGTAGAGCAGAACATCACCCGATCACAACGCAACGCCATCCATGCTCTCAAAACCAATCACAACATTGTCGTCAAACCAGCAGATAAAGAAGGAGCCATCGTCATTCAGAATGGAACAGATTACTGCAAGGAAGTGTTCCGACAACTGAACAACCAGGAACACTACAGGCAACTATCAGCTGATCCAACCAAACTACACACCCGTGAGGTAAACACGTTGATCGGCATGTTTGACCCAGTCCTTCAGAGTTCCCTATGCATACTCATCCCAATTACTTGCGTCGGTGACTTCTGCTGCCTTCCGAAGATACACAAAGCCAATACACCAGGACGTTCCATTGTATCAGGCAATGGTGCTCTGTGTGAGAACCTCTCTGACTATGTCAACGGTATTTTGAAACCCATTGTACAGGAGACCCCCAGCTTCTGTTGCCACACTACAGATTTCTTACAGAAACTCAGCACCCACGGACCAGTCGAACCGGGAACATTCCTCGTCACAATGGACATTTCAGCACTCTACACCAGCATCCCCCACAATGATGGCATCACAGCAACAGCCTCATTACTCAACACCAACAACTGCCAATCTCCAAGCACCGTCCTACAACTCATCTGCTTTATTCTTGATCACAACGTCTTCACCTTCGACAAACAGTTCTTCATCCAGACACATGGAACAGCCATGGGGACCAAATTTACACCCCAATATGCCAACATTTTCGTGCACAGGTTCGAACAAGACTTCTCTACACAGGACCTCTAACCAACATTATACAGCAGGTACATTGATGACATTTTCTTCCTCTAGACCATGGAGAGGAGTCACTGAAAAAACTACACAGTGATATCAACAGGTTTAATCCCACCATCAAACTCAACATGGACTATTCTCCTTAGAGCCGAAAAATTACACCATGTTCTTCGCAGCCTGCAACACATAATCAATGAGGATGAGCACCTCACCAAGACCTTCCCCACACCTCCACTTCTCGCCTTTAAACAGCCATCAAACCTCAAACAGATCATTGTTCGGAGAAAACTGCTTAGCTTTCAGGACAATACCATACAACCTTGTCACGGTAGACACTGCAAGACTTGTCAGAATGTCGACATGGATACCACCATTACGTGTGGGGACACCTCTCACCATGTACATGGGAGGTACTCATGCAACTCAGCCAACATTTTCTATCTCATACTCTGCAGGCAAGGATGCCCTGAGGCATGGTACATTGGCGAGACGAAACAGAGGTACGGCAACGGATGAATGCACACCGCACAACAATCACTAGATAGGAGTGTTCCCTCCCAGTTGGGGAACACTTCAGCGGTCCGGAGCATTCGACCTCAGACCTTCGAGTGACCATCCTCCAGGGCGGACTTCGGGACAGGCAACACCGAAAAGTGGCCGAGCTGAGGCTGATAGCCAAGTTCAGTACCCATGGGGATGGCCTCAACCGGGACGCTGGATTCATGTCACACTACAGGTGACCCCATTGCACAATACAGACACACACACACACACAGACACACTCAGACCCTCTTTCATACAGTCACGCACACACACACCCTCTCCCACCTCCCCCTGCCCCACACACACGCGCGCACACACACACCCCTACATACATGCATACGTAAGTTTGTGGGGTGAATTTGTACTTGCAGAATTACATTTTACTTTACTCAAAAACTGCATGAATCCATGTAAGATTCTGAAAATCTGTTTTTTAGATTAGAATCAGTCTGACCATTGTGGCACAGACAGCCTCACAGGGAGTTAACGCCTTCAATACCTTATCTGGGCCGACATGATACCAGTCGTTAAAGTGCACTTGAGAATGTAACTTTTTAAAAAAGGTTTTGTGATTTACATATGAAAGAAATGAAGCCAACATGGTCATTCTAAAATATGAGAGACTTAACAAACAATTTGGGTCTTTTTCAATATATAATTTCAGTTAAATCATACTGGAAACTTTTGCTATAAAATTCTGTGTCTTACAATCTTATTCTCCACAACCACCTGATGAAGGAGCAGCAATCCTAAAGCTAGTGGTTCCAAATAAATCTGTTGGACTATAACCTGGTGTTGTGTGATTTTTAACTTTGTACACCCCACACTTAACAACGGCATCTCCAAATCATTTTTTGACATGGTATTTAACTGCTTAAACAACAAGTTTCTGATTTTCCGTCATGTATATAATGAGCTAAGCAATCTTTCTTCAAGCGACAACCCTTGCTGCAATTGTTCAAGGCATTGGTGAGACCACACCTGGAGTATTGCATTCAGTTTTGGACTCCTTGTCTGTGGAAGCATGTTCTGACTATAGAGGGTGTACAACAAATGCTTTTCTGACCAATTCCTGGGCTGGCAGGATGACATACAAAGAGATTTGAAGGCGAATCACGCCTAGCCACCAGGCCCATGATGGAGCACTTAACAAGAAGGACAATAAACTTGAACATTTCCTTTTTTTAACATTTTCTGCTTTTATATTCTATGTTTTGGTTTATTGTACAGCATTTTAAGATGGTGCTGAGAGTTGTGACACCATACAACAGTTTTCACTGTATTTGTGTGGCAAGGTACACATGAAAATAAATAAATAAATTCACTGCATTTTAGAAGACTGAAGGGAGATCTTATAGAAATTTAAAATTTCTATCACGACCAGACAGAATGAACACAGATAGGGTGTTCCCAATAACTAGGCAGTTCAGAACTTCGGGTTCACAGCCTGACCATATGGGATAGGCCAGGGAGGACAAAACGAGGAGAAATTTCTTCATTCAGAGACTGGTGAGCCTTGGAATTCTCTGCCACAGAAAGCAATTGGAGAAAATAAATATTTTCGAGAAAGACAATACACAATTCCTCAGGCTAAAGGGATAAAAGTGTATGGGGAGAAAGTGGAGTGAGGATTCTGCGTTGGATGATCAGCTATGATCATGTTGAATGGTGGAACAGGCTCATAGAGCCAAATGGCCGACGCTCGGTCCTATTTTCTTTGTGGTAAAAACAATGACTGCAGATGCTGGAAACCAGATTCTGGATCAGTGGTGCTGGAAGAGCACAGCAATTCAGGCAGCATCCGACGAGCAGCAAAATCGACGTTTCAGGTGAAAGCCCTCTGAAACGTCGATTTTGCTGCTCGTCGGATGCTGTCTGAATTGCTGTGCTCTTCCAGCACCACTGATCTAGAACCTATTTTCTTTGTGTCTAAAAACAATGTCGCAGTTTCAAGCAGTGAGGCAATCAAACAAAAAAGGCAGAACTTCTATTCCTGGTACTATCTTTTGATCTATGCTTCAATGTAACCATGTATAGATTTTAAGTAAAGACAGAATTGTATTCATCTATGATGCCCCATTATCAAAGCCTCTGTCAGTATTCATTGACTGTTCACAGAGCTGATTGCTCTTTGAATTTTCCATTTTAAAAATGGACTTGCCTGAGTTAAATCTCCCTCAATATATTAAAAAGAACTAATCCAGCCCCAGCTGGTCTTGTGTGCATTTTTCATCATCATATTTTGAGAAAGATATGAACGTTTTGGAGGGGACACAGACAAGATTTACTCAAATGGTTTTAGTGATGACAGATAGCAGTCTGGAAAAGGTGAGGCAGTTCTGATAAGAGAGGCTGAAGAGAATTGATGGAGGTATTTAAAATCATGAAGAGTGTGCCAGAGTGAACTATTTTATACCCATCCATGGGAACTGTATGTTGCTGGCTAGGCCAGTATTTATTGCCTATCCCTACAGGTGATGGTCAGCTGTCTTGTTGAAATTCTGACATCTGTAATGTCCAGATCTGAGTCCTCTCAGGGAAGAAGTTCTTGACTCAGTGACATTAAGGACTAATGATAACACTTCAAGTCAGGACGGTGTGTGGATAAAAGAGAAATATTCCAGCGATCAAAGTGTCAATAGTCAATGGGCACAGATTTAAGGTGATTAACAAAGGAACGAGAATCACTTTTGAGCAAAAACATGTTTTGCTACAATGAGTGATTAGGGATTTGTTTTATATGATATAGCATACAGATTTGATAGTTGTCTTCAAAAACAGATTTGAATAAACTTTTGAAGGTGAAAAACTGGCAAGAATATGGAGAATTAGGGGAGTGGAGTAACTGAATTAATCATAAAAGGCACAATCTCAATAGGTCTAGTGGTCTCCAGTGCTGACATATTCTATGATCCTATCACAACTGAGAAGACAATCTATGATAGACAGCTCCTGCTACAAGGGGTTTTCTCCTTGTGTGCCTGAATTGTTCATTTTTGTTTGACATCAACTAATTATTTGCTTATTGTTTGCAATTACAAAGAAAACAGTTTCAAGACTTAGCTCATTATGACTTTAAATACTTCCATCTCTGAGCTTTTTAAATGACTGCTCACTAAATGTAATACAGCTATTGTTTGTAGTATATACATCTGATGTGGAGGAAAATGTAGGTGGTCTGATTAGTAAGTTTGTATATGACACGAAGATTGGTGGAGTTGCCGATATTGCCATCGATTTTGAAAGGACACAACAGGATATGGATAGATTGGTGACTTGGGCACAGAAATGGCAGATGGAGTTAAATCCAGATAAATGTGAGGTGATGCATTTTGGAGGATCAAATTTAGATGTGAATTATATTATAAGTAGTAGAACCCTCAGGCCAGGGCATAGAGTACTAGAGTTGGCAAGCCACATTGCAGCTACATAAAACCCTTGTTAGGCCACATTTAGATTATTGTGTGCAGTTGTGGTCGCCACACTACCAGAAGGAAGTGGAAGCTTTTGAGAGAGTGCAGATAAGGTTCAGCAAGATGTGACTTGGCCTCGAGGGCATTTGATATGAGGGAAGGTTAAAAAGACTAGGATTGTTTTCACCGGAAAGATGGCAGCTGAGAGGAGACCTGATGGAAGTCGACAAAATTATGAGAGGCACAAATAGACAGTTGAGTAGTCAGAGGCTTTTTCCCAGGGTTGAAGTTTCAAGGTGCAAGGGAAGTTTTTCAGGCAGAGAGGGGTAAGTGGTAAGTGCCCAGAACGCACTGCCAGAAAAGGTGGAAGCAGGTACATTGGCAACATGTATGAGGCATCTGATTGGTGGGGGGGGGGGGGTGAATAGAGTGATTTTGACCGATTAAGGGCCGAAAGTTTGTTTTTTAGTTTAGTTAGGGCATGATGATCAGCACAGACTTGGAGGGCTGAAGGGCCTGTTTCTGTGCTATACACTTTAGTTCTTTTGTTCTTCTTTGATGCAAACAGGAAATGCAATGATGAAACCTTGAAAATAAAATGCCGAAAGCCATCGATCAGAGGGCAGATGGATACATGTTGAAAGTAGGCTGTTCACTGTCAATGGTCACCCTGAGAGTGTTGCCCTACTTGATGAAAGCTCCCAGCATTAAATATAACACTTTTCCTCAAATTCTTTTTGGAAAAAAGTCAAAGCCATCCTGAAATAAGACAATTCTTTCAGCTTTGGCACTTCCTGCTATAGACGTCAAATTCCTCATGAGCTAGATGATTATCAGAATGTATAACATTTCCCTTGTAATTTTGTTTTGGCTCTGGAATCTGTGAACATGTTAGGCAACTGTTACATCCACATCAGGCATGTAGACAGAGTGTAATATGAACTGCGAATTTGCACAACTTGTTTAGTCCCCTTTTCAGTACTTTTTAATGTTCCAAATTTAAAAAGAAATCAATGCTTTTGCCTTAAGGAAGTCAACAATTAGTTTAGCATACAACAATTGCTCAAAGTTACAAGATAGAAACAGATACTGTTATTGACTGGAAATCACATACAGATATTGAAAGTAGTACGGATAAGATACCCATGAAGATTCAAATAAAATCTGACATTGCAACCTGGTTTATTTGATGATTTCTCTTTTCAAGATGAAAGCGTTGAAACCTTACATTCTGAAGTCAACACTGAATTGAATTGCATTGAATGATTTAATGCAATTCACTTGTGTTTTACAGTTAAAAATCACGCAACACCAGGTTATAGTCGAACAGGTTTAATTGGAAGCACACTAGCTTTCGGAGCGACTCTCCTTCATCAGGTAATAGTGGAGGGCTCAATCCTAACACAGAATTTATAGCAAAAGTTTACAGTGTGATGTAACTGAAATTATACATTGAAAAATTGATTGTTAAGCCTTTCATCTGTTAGAATACAGTGATAGTTTCACTTCTTTCATGTGTAAATCACAAAACCTTTTTTTAAAAAGTTGCATTCTCGGGTTAGCTGTTAACAATGGTGATAGCTAGACAATAAGTTGAAGGTGTTAGCCCCCTGTTTTCTCTGTCTATGCCATGATGTTTAGATTGATTCTAATCTAACAAGTGAGATAACGGAATTTTACATAAATTCATGCAGTTTTTGAGCTCAGAATTCTACATGAATGCATGCAGTTTTTGAGCAAAGTGCAATGTAACTCTGCAAGTACAAATTCACTCCACAAAATATATGTGTGCATGTGGGTCTGTGTGGGTCTGTGTGTGTCTGTCTGGGTTGTGAGTTGTGAGTGTGAGAAAGTGTATGTGTGTGTGCAGAGTGTCTTAAGTCTGTGAGGGGATGCATGTGCGGGTGTGGGAGTGTGTATGTCTGTAAGGGTGTGTGTGGGTGTCTGTGTGCGCATCTGTGTGTATGTGTGTCCATGTGTATGTGTGTATAGGAGCACCTGTGTGTGTGTGAGAGAGTGTGTGTGTAGGAGTATCTGTGTGTATAGTGCAATGGTGGTCACCTGTAATGTGACATGAACCCAAGGTCCCAGTTTAGACCCTCCCTATGAGTACCGAACTTAGCTATCAGCCTCTGCTCGGCCACTTTTCTCTGCTGCCTGTCCCGAAGTTTTGTGTGATTTACACATGAAAGAAGTGAAACTATCACTGTATTCTAACAGATGAAAGGCTCAACAGACAATCAATGTTTCAATGTATAATTTCAGTTACATCACACTGTAAATTTTTTCTATAAATTCTGTGTGTTAGGATTGAGCCCTCCAATATCACCTGATGAAGGAGCGTTGCTCCGAAAGCTAGTGTGCTTCCAATTAAACCTGTTGGACTATAACCTGGTGTTGTGTAATTTTTAACTTTGTACACCCCAGTCCAACACCGGCATCTCCAAATCGTGTTTTACAGTGAATAATACAGTAAAATACAGTGAAAAACATCAACTGTCACCACTATTGGGCGCCATTTTGAATGGTTTAAGAATAAAAACAAAAAGAATGAAAAAATACAACTGGAAGAGAGTCGATCTTCGTTCGTACATTGATGGCTTCTGTAGTTGAATAGTTGGAAATTTCTTCCACACATCGGGTTAAGCAGAACATGTTCTGGGAGGGTGTGTAGGCTTTCTTGTTTGATGTTAACTGCTCTGCAGGTTATGGCTCTTGGTACCCTTATTCAACACAGCTCCATCTGATTGAGTCGCTGAGTTTTGTTTTGGAGTTCAGGAAAAAAATGGTGTTGAACACCCAGTCTTAGAAGTAAAGCAAAATGGTTACTATATTATCTTTGAACATTTAGAAGGACTCATTGTATTGTTCAAGTATTAATGTCTCTTTTTGTGATGAGTGCTGAGATAACACAGATGGCATTCTCTGCATTTTTGACTGTAGTGAATAAACAGCAGTAGTCCTGTAACTACTGGAATCTGTCTTGTAAGGTTCTAACAGAGCTATTCCTACTATTTAATCTTCTTTACAAAAATGTGATCACATTATTGATGTGACACATTATTGATTTCGACTGATCACCATTAAATGCTCTTAATTTTGTATATTCCTTAACTGTTTTTCAGTTTCCCACCTGCATCTCCCAGAAGGTGTAATAGGAAGCTTAAACTCACCAGTCATCTGTCTCTCAAGAGAGCAGCCCTATGGTACCCTGGGAGTATAGCGACTTTACCTTTACAGGAAAGGGTATCATTACCCAATTCTGATGCGGGTATCCCCATGCTTGCTTTTTCACACATACTCCTGGTTGGCTATTACGAACAGTAACATTTGATGAAGTTATATTCCACCTTTCTGGTATCGCGGATAAAGGTAGCACTGGATTTTCTGTGGTCGAGTTTCGGAACATAGAAACAGAGGAATAGGAGTAGGCTGTTTGGCCCCTCAAGCCTGACCTGCTGTTCTTTAAGATCATGGCTCATCTATGGCCTAACTCTGTCTACCTGCTTTTAGCCCATATCCCTTTGCTTAACAAAAAAAATGTCTCTAGACCTGCTGGATATTTCCAGTATCTTTCTTTCCCCTTTTCTTGCAGATTTTCAGTATCTACAGCATTTTGCTTTTTCTCCTACTAGTAATTTGTGGGTCATTAAAGGATAATTGCAAATTGATGGCATCATTGACTTGATAAACAAAACCAACCAATTGACCTAATTACAGGGGCATTGTACACTTTAATTGATATGCAAAGCATGGTATTCCTGAAGCATATCACTGTTTATAGTACGGGAAAACAACAGTCAGCCTCCAGTACTTATTATACAGAGCCTTCAGAGCATGACAGATTTAAACAACAACTGGCTTTCTGAACTGGATTTTAAAGACCAAATTTTCTACTGGCTTCAGAAACAGTCTAGTAACTAAAATGGTCCATTGTATATTTTCTGAATAGCTTTTCAGTGCATTGTTTTCTTCATCCTCTACTAATTGCATATTCACAAATATTTCCTTCCCAACAGTCATCATCTGTCAATTCAAAAGCATTTGCTCACTCAATATTGGGTATTGTGCAGTGATGTGAAATAACTACTGAATGTCTCCTTTTTGTGGTATAAATAAGCTGGCTATAAATAGAACTGCGGTGCCAGATCAGCCATGGCATTACACTCTTTTCAAAACAAAAGGCTAAACAAGTTACATCCATCAGCAAAGGATTAGCCTTCTCTCCGGGGAGGTTTGACCTTTCTGAAGTGTTGAGCCCTTCAGCTGATGGATGAGCCAAGATGATCATGCAATTCTTACTCCTGGCTAAGTGAGCTTCTCGCCTTCATTTTCGATTGTCTAAACTACTACATGACCACTCACTGCTGACATGAATTTACTCAGCATACACAATGTGGGAGGATGGTTATTATCATTGGAGAGATTGTCTGGTGTGTCAGTCAGTCCTGGAATCATTTAAACTCTGTCAGCTTAAGTTTTCTTTGTCAATATGTTAGCTAAGATTTTCTGCATGAGAGAATAAAGTGTTCATTAATTACTTTGGGATTCACTTGTTCACAAGAACTCCAGACAAGAGACTACACAGACGTTAGTTACATGAAGTATATGAAAAGACTCCTTTCTTTCACATTATGACGAAACAGTGTACCAAATAGTGATGCACATTGACATACTATAAAGTTATTATATCTTGCATTTGTCACTCAAAGGCAAGAGATGCATGGGAACACTACTACTGCCAAGTTCCCTTCTAAATTGCACACCATCCTGACTTGGAACTATATTACTGTTACATCAATGGGTCAAAATCCTGAAACTTCCTCGTGAACAGTGCTGCGGGTGGGGTTATTCCATACAGATGACAGTGTTTCAAGAAGGTGGCTTTTTACCACCTTCATTACGGCAAGTAGGGATCGGTAATGGATGTTGGCCTTGCCAGTAATGCCCACAACCCAAGAAGGAACAAAAAGACATGAGTAAATAACACAGCTGATCATTTAGCACAAATCTGCCCACAGTTAATCTCCGAGAATTGATGCAGATTAGATATTCAGTGCAAATTCCTTCTTTGAGCAATTTAATTGATGGCAGATCACAGACTTGGAGAGAGTAGACCAACCTATTGTGGTTCCTACAGGGCAGCAGCAATGACTTAAAGGGGACAGCATTACTGATTGAGCATATTTTTATGTAAGTGTGCTTTATTCATACATAAAATGAAAGGTATATTTCTGATGTTTATGGATACAGTAGTGGGGATGCATCTACAAGAATCTGTGGATCAAAGCAAAACTACTGTTGGACATATGAAATAAGATATACAGAAGTGCAGGAAAACCATAACAGGTCTGGTAGCATCTGTGAAGAGAGAAATAGAGTTAATACTTCAAGTCCACTAAGATGCTTCTTTGGAACTTAAATGAAGTGGAAATGGGTGGGTTTTTTTAATGCTGTGAACAGGAGCTGAAAGAAGTGGAATGGAGTGCGTGGGTGCTCAGAGAAGAAGACAAAGCCAATAATAATAGTGGTAAAATATAGACAGATATATAAAACAGCTGTAAATGTTAGGTTTGAAAAGGAGACAATGAGAGATAAAACAAGGTCATGCTGAGAGACAAAGCAAGGTCAGAAGTCACACGACACCAGGTCCAACAGGTTTATTTTGAAATCACACGGGCATCCACAGGTCATACTCAGAAACTATAGAACTCAACATTGCATCTGTGAAGTTGTAAAGTTCCGAAGGAGATTTCTTGTTCTAGCAGCTTGTGCTGAGCTTCATTGGAACACTAGCCGTCCAAGGATAGAAATGGTGACTTTGGAGCAAGTTGGTTTATGAAAATGGCAAATAGTTGCAAGATCAGTGGATTCATTTCTAAGGACAGATCGGAGGTGTTCTGCAAAGTAATCACCTAGTCTATGTTTGGTCTCATCAATGTAAAGATGACCACATTCTGAGCAGCAAACACAAGAGACTAGATTGATTGAAGCACGAGTCAAACGCTGCTTCACCTTGAGTTCTTGGAGACTTAGCCAGAAATGCTATCATTGTTCTGGGATGGACATGAAAGGGTCAGAGTAGAAATGTGGAAGACAGGTCAGGTACTGTTGAGGCCCCTGTCAACCACAATGAGGAGGGGTGGGGAGGATTCTCAGTTAAGGAAAAAAGTCATATCAGAGGTAGACAGATGAAAGGTGGCATCATCTCAGACATGACCGAGTTGGAGGAACTGGGAGAAAGGAGTGGATTCTTGCAGGAATTTGAATTTCAGGAAGAGTAGTTGAGATAACTGTAGGAGACAATGTATTTACAGTCGATGCCGGTGGACTGCCTGTCCCCAGAATTGAAACAGTGAAGTCAAGGAAAGGAAGGGACAGTCAGACATGAACTAGGTGAGGGTGAGGGATGGATGTAAATTGGAGGAAAAATTGATTAACTTTTCCAACGCTGTACAAAAATAGGAACCAACACTGATGATGCCATCATTATATCACGTAAAGAGTTGTGGGTGAGTTCTCAAATAGGAACGGAGCACCCTTTTCCATCATTTGTACATCTCAATAGAGTAAAACAAGTCTCACCCCTTCAATGGCTGGCTTGATGGATGCAATGTGGTTGCTACTGGCCAATAGCGATGATTTAAAATTATGTTTTCAGAGTAAAGGAATCATTAACAAAAAGACTAGAGTGGACATTGAAATTAAATATGAAGAAGGCAGACTTGTCAAGAATGTATCAATGTCTGTTAGAAATAGGATGGGCTAAAATCATCACAGTCTGATAATAAATTTGGACAGAGTCATACAAGATGGAAATCGATCCTTTGGTCCAACTAATCCAGGCCGACCATGTTCCCAAACCAAACTATTCCCATTTGCCCGCATTTGGCCCATATCATTCCAAACCTTTTCATGTACTTATCCAAATATCTTTTAAATGTTGCAACTGTACCTACATCCTTTGGCAGTTCATCCCACATACGAACTACACTCTGTAAAAATGTAGCCACTCATGTTCTATTTAAATCTTTCTCCTCTCAGCTGAAAATTATGCTCCCTATTTTTGAATTCCCCCATCCTAGGGAAAAGAGTCTTGCTATTCATATTATCTATGTCATTCAAGATTTTAAAATCATTTATAAGGTCTCCCCTCAACCTCCTGTTTTCCAATGAAAATGTTCTAGCCTATCTGGTCTATTCTTATATAACTCAAACCCTCCAGTCCAGGCAACAACCTGATAGGTCTTTTCTGAACCCTCTCCAACTTAATAGCATCTTTCCCATCGCAGGGTGACCAGAGTCCTCCAAAGTGACTTCACAGATGTCCTGTACAACCTCATCATGATGTCCCAACTCCTACACTCAAAGTTCTGAGCAATGAAGGCAAGCATGCTAAATACCTTCTAACTACATGTGACACAAATTTCAAAGAAATATACATCTAAGCCCCTAGATGTCTCTGTTCTACACCATTACCCAGAGCCCTAACATGAATTGTGTAAATCCCACCCTTGTTTGTTTTACCAAAAATGTAATACATTGCATTTTTTGAAATGAAACTCCATCTGCCACTCCTCTATCATTCATCCAATTGATCAAGTTCTCTTTGTAATCTTAGATCACTTTCTTCACTGTTCAACTATACCACCAATTTTTGTGTCAAATGCAAACTTGCTAAAAATGTCTCCTAAATTTTCATCCAAATCATTTATATAAGTGGCAAACAAAAGTGAACCCAGTACCTATCTCTTTGGAACACCACTGGTCACAGGCCTCCAGTTCAAAAATCACCCCTCCACCACCCTCTGTGTCTCCTGCTGCTAAGCCTTTTTTTTATCCATTTGGCAAGCACTTCCTCAATCCCATGTAATCCAAACTTTGCTAATTAGTCTATTGTGCAGAACCTTGTCAAAGGCTTTATTAAAGTCCATATAAACAATGTCTACCATTCTTCTCTCCTCAATCTTTTTGTTTACTTTCTCAAGAAGCTCAATCAAGTTTGCGAGACATGATTTCCCTTACACAAAGCCATGCTGACTATCAGTCCTTGCCTCTCCAAAGGCATGTCGATCCTATCATTCAGAATTATCTCCACCACTTATGTCAGGCTGACAGATCAATAGTTTCCAACCTTCTCCTTACAGCCTTTCTTAAACAAAGACACAATATTAACCACTCTCCAGTTCCCAGCACTTCACCCATGGCTATAGATGATGCAAATATTTCTGATAGACACCCTGCAATTTCTTCCCTAACTTCCTATCATGTCTGGGATACACTTGGTCAGGTCCCAGAGATTTAACTACCTTTATGTTTTCTAAGAGCTCCAGCACTTCCTCTTCTGTAATGTGAACTGTTTTCAAAGCATCAACATTTATTTCCCTGAGTTCTCCTCTGTTTCTTTCTCCACAGTAAAAACTGATGTGAAATATTCATTTAGTATTTCTCCCATCTCCTGGGGCTTAACACATAGACAACCTCGTTGATCTTTAAGGGGCCCTATTCCTTTCCTAGTTGCTCTATTGCTGTTAATGTACTTGTAGAAGCTCTTTCAATTATCCTTAACCTAATCTGCCAAAGCTACCTTATATCCTCTTTTTGCCTTCCTGATTTTCCTCTTAAGACTCCCCCACACCGTTTTACTCTTCAATTCATTTGATTCGACTTGTCTATGTATAAGATATGACTCTTTCTTATTCTTGACCAGAATCTCAATATCTTTATTCATTCAGTGTTCCCTATTCTACTCTTACCAACTTTACCCTTCATTCTAACAGGTACATAATGCCTTTGAATTCTGAAATATGTTTTGCTGTTCCAAGCAGTGAGTTTAGCCCATGCCCAGGCCAATTGAACACTTTGATAAAAAGTAGCAGTTGGGGCTTGATGAAGGATGTTATACCCCAACACAATTTTAGCTGTCTTTAGCTGGCAAGGACAGTACCTTAAACCCTTTCACCAGCAGCAAAACAAACTAAGACAATCGGGCAGATCAAGAGCACCTCTCTGTGCAATTGAGAGTAAAGGTGAGATTTTTGAAAGGACTTTTGAGCCATTTAGTGAGTCTGGTACTGGCAAAAGGGGATCTTAAAGATCAGTTTAAGGTAAAACTTGTTATACACTTCATGGTAAGGTCCTAGGGAGTGTTGCTGAACAAAGAGACCTTGGAGTGCAAGTTCATAGCTCCTTGAAAGTGGAGTCGCAGGTAGATAGGATAGTGAAGAAGGCGTTAGGTATGCTTTCCTTTATTGGTCAGAGTATTGAGTACAGGAGTTGGGAGGTTATGTTGCAGCTGTACAGGACATAGGTTAGGCCACTTTTGGAATATTGCATGCAATTCTGGTCTCCTTCCTATCGGAAAGATGCTGTGAAACTTGAAAGGGTTCAGAAAAGATTTAGAAGGATGTTGCCAAGGTTGGAGTATTTGAGCTATTGGGAGACATTGAATAGGCTAGGGATGTTTTGCCTGGAACGTTGGAGGCTGAGGGGTGACCTTACAGAGGCTTATAAAATCATGAGAGGCTTGGATAGGATAAATAGACAAGGTCTTTTCCCTGGGGTGGGATGTCCAGAACTAAAGGTTTAGGATGAGAGGGGAAAGATATAAAAGAGACCTAAGGGGCAACGTTTTCACACAGAAGGTGGTACGTGTATGGAATGAGCTGCCAGAGGAAGTGAGGGCTGGTACAATTGCAAAATTAAACATTTAAAAGTTACCTGGATGGGTATATGAATAGAAGGGTTTGGATAGATATGGGCAGTTTGCTGGCAAGTGGGGCTAGATTAGGTTAGAATGTTTGGTCAGCATGGACGAGTTGGAATGAAGGGTCTGTTTCCGTGCTGTACATCTCTATTATATTATTCTATTACTATTTGTTCTTAATCTTGAATATAAAGGTATTATGAATGAATAAATGATTTGATTGTCATGTGTACATTAAGAATCTAATAAAATGCAGTGCAAAGCTTTCATTTGTCGCAACAATTTGGCACCATTTTGAATATTTTAAGAATAAGCCAAAAAACGGATATAACTTAAAAAGAGTCCATTAGTCCCGAGCCGGCTTATCTCTATCAATGATGCCCGTGCCACCTCCTCCACTGTCTCACTGCCGATTACACCAGACCTAACCATTGTCAGAGACATCGATCCTCGGGCACCATCTTTCAATGCTGGGCCTACCTTATCAACATCGTTTCCACCGAAGTAGCATCCACCAATTCCAAAGCCAGGCCTTGTGCTCAACCTGGAAAAGGAAGTAAGAATTCACTTGAGGTCCCTGCTGGGCCCACTCTCCTCTGCACTGGGCGTGATCAGCATCTGTGCTGTGCTCACTCTCCTCGGCAATGGGCCGGCTCGAGATCCGTGTACTGAGCCCAACCCAAGTCCATCCCATGGGCCCACTCAAGGTCTGCAGTGGGACCTTTTTCCCTGGAACATAGAAGCTTGAAAGAGTGACCATTTAGAGGTTTCTAAAATTATGAGAGGGGTATAGAGTCAGAGGGGAAAGATTTAAAAGGGACCTAAGGGTCAACCATTTCACACAGAAGGTGGTGAATGTATGAAACAAGCTGCCAGAGGAAGTGATGGAGGCTGGTACAACTACAACATTTAAAATGCATCTGGATGGGGATATGAACAGGAAGGGTTTAGAGAGATATGGGCCAAGTGCTGGCAAACAGGACTTGATTAGTTTAGAATATTTCATTGGCATGGACAAGTTGGACCAAAGGGTTTGTTTCCGGCACTGTCTGACTATATGACTCTCCAATTGTATTATAGATACAGGCCAGGACAGACAAAAACTGAATAAGTGATAATAAAATTTAATAGATGAAAAGGAAATGGTGAGCTGTACTGAATACAATTGGATTAGATTAGATTAGATTCCCTACAGTATGGAACAGGTCCATTGACCCAAAAGTCCATACCGACCCTCTGAACAGTAACCCACCCAGACCCCTATGTTTACCCCTGACTAATGCACCTAACGCTATGGGCAATTTAGCATGGCCAGTTCACCTCACCTGCAATTTCACATGGCCAATTCACCTCAACTTTGGATTGTGGGAGGAAAGCAGAGCACCCAAAAAAAACCCACGCAGACACATGGATAATGTGCAAACTCCACACAGACAGTTGCCTGAGGTGGGAATCAAATCTGGGTCCCTGGTGCTGTGAGGCAACAGTGCTAACCACTGACCCACCGTGCCGCCCAATAGGCCTAGGAGTACGTGAGAGTTAGTGACTATGCTAAAAGCAATCAATGTCACAGCAGGACCGATGTGGGGTGAATAAAAAACATGAAAGGATAGAATTAGACTGTAAAATTATCAAACTCAATGTTGTGTCCTCGAGGCTGCAGGGGCCCCAAATGAGGTGTTGTTCTTCGAGGCAGCTCAATAGGATGGATCCCATTGGAGTTCACAGTGAAATCTTTAACTTGGCAAAATACATTCCAGTCCATCCCTCACAAATGTAACCCTCCTCCCAATCACATCCACTCTGCCTTCTCCTGATTATGGTCTCTCTCCCTCCTCTCAATCACAGGCTCTTTCTTTCCTCCTCCCAATCACACTCTGTCTCCTTTCTTTTCTCACAGTCACAGTGTCTCTCCCCCTTCTCCTGATAACTGTTCCATGCCCTTCTCCTGATCACAAGCGCTTTCTCCTCTGATCACAAACTTTCTCCCTGACCGTTTTTGCTGTTGTAATTGAAAAAGAAGAATAAAAACTGGTCAATGTGCAAAACCCATGCCCAGCATTAACAGTTTTGTAAGGGGCAGTTTAAATTAAAATTGCCCCATTATTTCAAGTTGACTTTTTTCCATGAATCATTTGTTGCCAATTATATCTAATAGGTTCATTTAAACATTTATTGGGCCTTACCTTCATTTGCTTACAAGGCTTAAAATATCATTAACCTTGAAGGTCAAGTTTAAAATGTGAATGCCAGAGATCTCGAAGCTTTCTTTGAACAAAACAGTGCTCAAATGAAGAAAACTACCCTGAGGAAGGGCAGGTTAGATTTGAGCAGTTACATTTCATGGAGCAATGCAGTGGTCTGTTCACCAGCTTGAGAAAATGAGCTTGCTATCGCACTAATTGGATTTTGCCACAGTGAAAAATGGCTTTTGTCAAAAGCATCCTTGCAAATTAAACTGAGGTGGGGAGACTGCAGGAACAGCTCGGTTGGCAACACATTGGCTAGATCTTCTCTTGAGAATGTGTTCAAGCAAATTTGAACATCTAGTTAAAGCACTTCAAGACATCGATTCTGCCAACCTCTTCATCACCTCAAGCAAAAACCAATACTGTCCATATTTTGTCTTTTTTTTTAATTGCCCACAGTTTATGGAGACATAGAGAGGTAAGGACATTTTGTGCTGCACATTATGCTGTCACCTGAGGAAGTAGGACCATGACAAATGATCGTGTGTGATGTGTGAACAAACAGTCCAGGTTAAAACAAACACACGCTGTTTCTTACAGTATTCTATAAACTGTGTTTGATTAGGAGTCAGTCGTTTCAGTTCTGAAAACTACCTTAAAGATAGGCATATGCAAAATCTTTGACAAAACCTTTCAATGGAAACGAAAGCCCTAACACAATGTCCCATACTTTAATGTAACATGACATGCAAGATGTTATGATTACAGCAGTGTAATAGTCACTGGACGAACTTTTAATTCACTCAACATCTTTTCGTTTAAATAGAATTAAAAACATAGCCAGTATTCTGCAGACATTATTTTAATTGGTGCAATGTAGGCAAAGAGAGTAGAATAGGATCCTTACAGTATGATAACAGGCCCCATTGGCTCAGTAAGTCCACACCAACCCTCCAAAGAATAACCCACCCCCCTACACTTCCCCCTGACTAATGCACATAACTTACACATCCCTGATCGTTATGGGCAATTTAGCGTGGCCAATTCACCTAACCTGCACATCTTTGGATTGTGGGAGGAAATCCATGCAGACATGGTGAGTGTACAAACTCCATACAGACAGTCACCTGAAGCTGGAATTGAACCTGGATCCCTGGCACTGTGAGGTAGTTATTCTAACCCCTGAGCCAATATACCTCCCTAAAGGCTCCAGTATTTATGGGGAAAGGGTGAGAAAGGGTCCAGGGTCACTGAAATTCTGCCCAATTTAACAACAAGCTCTCTCATCATGCATGTGTCTTTCATTCCTACTTTGCTCCATCTGTGCTTTTCCTACAATCTCAATCTCATGAATTATTTACAGCTCTCACCTAACCCCTGCTGCCCCCACTCTTTCTGAAAGTCTCTTTCGCCTGAGGCATTTATCTCCAAAGTTATTCACAGTCCTCTTGGCAGATGTGTGGAATGTATGTTCAATCTTATTTCCTTGAGATGTTTTAGTGACAAGTAGTTTCTCACAACAGCTGAATCCTGGGCTGTGACGCTTGCACTAACCTGAATAAAGTACAAAGTTAAAAATCACACAACACCAGGTTATAGTCCAACAGGTTTAATTGGAAGCACACTAGCTTTCAGAGCGACGCTCCTTCATCAGGTGATAGTGGAAGGCTCAATCGTAACACAGAATTTATAGCAAAAATTTGCAGTGTGAAGTAACTGAAATAATGCATTGAAAAATTGATTGTCTGTTAAACCTTTCATCTGTTAGAATACACTGATAGTTTCACTTCTTTCATGTGTAAATCACAAAACCTTTTTTTAAAAGTTGTATTCTCGGGTTAGCTGTTAGCAATGGTGATAGCTAGACAATACGTTGAAGGTGTTAGCCCCCTGTGTTCTCTGTCTGTGACCTGATGTTTAGATTGATTCCAATCTAAACAGTGAGATAACAGAGTTATACATAAATTCATGCAGTTTTTGAGCTCAGAGTTCTACATGAATGTATGCAGTTTTTGAGCAAAGTGCAATGTAACTCTGCAAGTACAAATTCACCCCACAAAATAGATGTGTGCATGTGGGTCTTTGTCTGTCTGTGTGTGTGTGTCTGTTTGGGGTGGGGGTTGTGAGTGTGAGAAAGTGTGTGTGTGTGTAGTGAGTGCAGAGTATATTAAGTCTGTGAGGGGGTGCATGTGTGAGTGTGGGAGTGTGTGTGTCTATAAGGGTGTGTGTGTGTCTGCGTGTGTAATTTTTCAGCCTCTGGGAAGTACTGAACAAAGAAGGGTACCCTGTCAGTTACAGCACCTGTCTGTCTCCTGAGGAGATCATTACGGTTCCTTGCTGAAAATTATGCCATGTTCTTCGTGACCTGCAACACATTATCAATGAGGATGAGCACCTCACCAAGACCTTCCCCACACCTCTACTACTTGCCTTTAAACAACCGCCAAACCTCAAACAGATCATTGTTCGTAGCAAACTGCTCTCAGGACAACTCTCAGGACAACTCCATACAACCCTGTCATGGTGGACGCTACAAGACGTGTCAGATTGTGGACATAGATACCACTATTACGCATGGGAACACCTCCCACCTTGTACATGGCAGGTACTCATGTGACTTAGCCAACGTTGTCTATCTTATACGTTGCAGGCAAGGATGCCCGGAGGCATGGTACATTGGGGAAACCGAGCAAAGGCTACGACAACGGATGAATGGGCACCGCACAACAATCAACAGACAGGAGGGTTCCCTCCCAGTTGGGGAACACTTCAATGGTCCAGGACATTCAGCCTCGGATCTTCGGGTGACCATCCTCCAAGGTGGACTTCAGGACAGTCGGCAGAGGAAAGTGGCCGAGCAGAGGCTGATAGCTAAGTTCAGTACCAATAGGGAGGGCCTCAACCGGGACCTTGGGTTCATGTCACATTACAGGTGATCACCATGGTACTACATGCATACACACACACAGATATTCCTACACACACACACTCTCACATACACACAGACACAGGTACACACTGACGCGCACACAGACACCCACACACACCCTTATAGACACACACACTCCCACACACACACTTTCTCACACTCACAACCCCCCCCCCCCAGACAGACACACACAGACAGACAAAGACCCACATGCACACATATATTTTGTGGGGTGAATTTGTAATAGCAGAGTTACATTGCACTTTGCTCAAAAACTGCATACATTCATGTAGAACTCTGAGCTCAAAAACTGCATGAATTTTATGTAAAACTCTGTTATCTCACTTTTTAGATTAGATCAATCTAAACATCAGGTCATAGACAGAGAACACAGGGGGCTAACACCTTCAACATATTGTCTAGCTATCACCATTGTTAACAGCTAACCCGAGAATGCAACTTTTAAAAAAAGGTTTTGTGATTTACACATGAAAGAAGTGAAACTATCACTGTATTCTAACAGATGAAAGGCTTAACAGACAATCAATTTTTCAATGTATAATTTCAGTTACATCACACTTTAAATTTTTGCTATAAATTCTGTGTTAGGATTGAGCCCTCCACTATCACCTGATGAAGGAGAGGCACTCTGAAAGCTAGTGTGCTTCCAATTAAACCTGTTGGACTATAACCTGGTGTTGTGTGATTTTTAACTTTGTACACCCCAGTCCAACAGCGGCATCTCCAAATCCTGAATAAAGTAGTGAAATAGATTGAAGAGCAAATCAACAGTACTCAATCATTCACAATCCCATGAAGAGGAAACCAACAAATGGAAATTCTTCCCCACACGGCCACCTTTTTTAGCACACTCAGAGTTAAACCTTGGGAAGCAAAAAAGAAAAACATGCAAAATTCTGAAGACACTTCTGGATATGAGTGAATGAGGAACCCCTCTATTAATCCTAGGGTATGATGTGGAGGTGCTGGTGTTGGACTGGGGTGGACAAAGTTAAAAATCACACAACACCAGGTTATAGTCCAACAGATTTAGTTGGAAGTACAAGCTAGCTACCTGATGAAGGAATAGCACTTCAAAAGCTTGTACTTTCAAATAAACCTTTTGGACTACAAACTGATGACATGAACATGGATAGCAGTGAGTTGAGGGCTGCGTAGGTTAAATTACTATATTTTACATTTGGATTCAACCTTGGCACAACATTGTGGGCCAAAGGACCTGTTCTGTGCTGTATGTTTCTATGCTCAATGGTGTTGTGTGATTTTCAACCTAATCCTAGGGTAGGTATTCCTCATCCTGTAGGTATCAGTTACACACTTGTTTTAGCAAGAAGCTGTTCCTGTGCAGATAAGAACATCTCAGATAGTCTATCAAGAAGTAATAGTGCACTATCATTAAGAACAAAACACATGTCTGGATCAGGATCAATAAAACATTCCTGCATAACATTCCTGGGGTAGCAGTCTTTCTGTTGGGCTGGCAGAAACTTTGTGATATTTTCTTTCTCTGAGGCTGTTAGTGCATGAGTACTAATTGTCTGGCTTTCAGCTCAGCAGGAATGGGCTTCCGAAGTCCAGAAACAACAGCTGGGCATTCAGAATATGGACATTCAGATTTAAACCTAGCCAAGTGACTGGAGTGACCAGATGATGAAGGATAAAGTCTATCTGTTTTAAAAAGACCATATGAATTTTGCTGCCGAGCCTGTCATGAATGAGTGCCCAGCATCCACAATTCTTTGTTTCATGTTAATGGGTGCTTGCTTTCCTAAGATAATCTTTTCCAACTTTAAACAATGATTTCTGTTCTCTGTCTCTCGAGTTTCTTTTTCAAATCTCATCACTCATTGATTCACAGTGACCATCGAATTCTGAATATTTCACTTAAAGATGATCTTTTTCCGCTATTAAAGAATTTTCTCTTGTGCAAATATATTTAGAGGGGTAGCAGTCTTTCTGTTGGGCTGGCAGAAACTTTGTGATATTTTCTTTCTCTGAGGCTGTTAGTGCATGAGTACTAATTGTCTGGCTTTCAGCTCAGCAGCACCTTTCAAAGTTAGACTTCAAGCTCCCACTGATACTCAACTTGAAATATTGCCACAGTGTCCTTTTAAATCTGGTTAGTTGTGCCAGCTGTGTGCAGTTAATCCAGTCAGGTACCTCACTGTTCTGGATCTGGTTGAGGTTGTGTCTTAGCTGGCCTCACAAATGCATGACACAGTTGTCTTTTTCGAACCTTTGCAATATGATTTTGTTTTCCCTATCAATCAATTGATCAACACAATTTTAGGCTTTACATTATTGCATAAAGACAAAGGCAGAAATAGCCCTGTCGATCCTGCAAGATCCTCCTTGCTAACATCAGGGAGCTAGTGCCAAAATTGGGAGAGGTGTCTCATGGCCTAGTCAAGCAACAGCCTGACATAGTCATCCTTACAGAATCATATCTTAGAATGTCCCAGACACCACCGTCACTATCTCTGAATACACCCTGTTCCATTGGCATGACCAACTAAGCAAAGATGGTGGCACAGTGGCATACAGTCGAGAGGGAGGTGACCTCAACATAGACCCCGGACCCCATGAAATCTCGTGGCTTTAGATTAAACATAGGCAAGAAAATCTTCTGCTGATTGCCACGTACTGTCCTGCCTCAGTTGATGAATTAGAATTCCTCCATGTTGAACACCACTGGGAGGAAGCACTGTGGATGGCAAAGGCAGAAAATACACTCTGGAGGATGGATTTCAAGGTCCACCATCAAGAGTGGTTCAGCAGCAATACCACCGATCAAGCTGGTTGAGTTCTAAAGGATATAGCTGCTAGACTGGGTCAGAGGCAAGTGGTGAGGGAACCAACAAGAGGAAAAATCTGATCCTTACCAATCTGCCAGCTGCAGATGCATCTGTCAATGACAACATAGGTAAGAGTGAATACTGCACAGTCCTTGTGGAGACCAAGTCTGCCTTCACATTGAGAATACTCTCCATCATATTGTGTGACATTAACACCATGTTAAATGGCACAGATCTCAGATCTAGCAACTCAAGACTGCATCCATGAGGTGCTGTGGGCCCTGTAACCGCATGGCCTAGCATATCCCCCACTTACCCATTACCATCAAGCCAGGGACTTAACCCTGGTTCAATGGGGAGTGCAAGAGGGCATAACTGGAGCCACTGCCACTCCCCCAGCCAAACTGTTCCGGCAGAGTTACAACATTGGTATCTCTCTGACAATGTGGAAAACTGCCAGGTATGTCCTGTACATAAAAAGCAGGACAAGTCCAACCCAGTCAACTACCACCTGTAGGACTTTGGCTTAATCTACCAGCTTACTTTCCTCTATGTGTGAGCCGAGTCCTGCGTGTTCTTTAAATGAAGCAATAGGAGAAGATATTCGGTCTCAAACTCTGAGTTTATTTTAGCAGTAAGTGGACAAAGTATACAGAGCTCTGGGTCTAGACATTTCTGTCCCTGACAAACAACAAAGTGTGTTAGTTCACAAAGTACGACCTATTCCTGTCCCTGACCCAGTCTTTTATACAATACAAAACATCATGCTATCACTGAGATGGGATTGTCTTCTGGTTGGCTGTTGATCTGACTCCATTCTCCGCCTTCTCGCGTTCCCGGATGTCCGACCCCACGTGACCTTCTTCTGCCCGCGAAACAGAACACCACGGGACCTTCTCGTGCGCGCGAAACAGATACATCATCAAAGGCTTCCGAATGCCTTGCACCAAGCCATATATTTACAAGTCCCCCTTTTGGTCTCATGAAAATGAGACCAACAAACCAGTTTTATACATCACATTCGCTCTCCGATACATAGTCTTCCCTTCCTGCCAGAGTCATGGTTTCCTTCTCCATCTGTGACATCTGGTAAGGGGAGAGAACCTTCCCTCCAATTGCTGTGATGATTACCCAGTTCAACAGAGATCTAATACAGGGGATACAACAACATCCACACAACACTAACGCAGTCATCATACCAATGAGGGACATAAAACAGACACAATTAATCCTTTCCATTTCCCAAACCATGAGTCGAAAATGCCTCCTAGAGGGTTGTCAATACCTGAATGTTCATGCATTTATTCAGACAAGGTTCTTAGTCCTTCCAGGGCTCTGGTTACCGAGCCATCAGGTGCCGTGTTGTTGGGGATGAACGTACAACATTGATCACCGAACATAGAGCACACTCCCCCCTTTTCTGCTAACAGCATATCTAAGGCCATTCTATTTTGTACTGTCATCAATGAGGTCACTGCCAGTTGTTCAGAGAGTCCCGCCACTGCGTCTCGAGTTCTTTGGCTAGCTTGAGTACATTGTAATGTACATAATTAATTCAGTCGACGTTTTTATTTGGCGTGACTGGGAATAGAACACCGATAATGGGAGATTCTCAAATTCTGCTGCTGTTTGATCTGCCAATTTATATTCATCAGGTACATCGCGGGGAACACCTATTGCATCTATGTAAGTGGTTGAGCCAGATGTGACATCAAACAAATCCCTCCGTGTTCGTGCATGTGGATTTATTCCCTGTTGTCGTTCTTCTAAGAGGAATAAGGGTACCCGTAGCCTGACCATTGCACAGGTTCCAGACCAAGCTGGAGGTAGACTAATATGCAGTATTCTATCTCCACAGTACCAAAAAAGATCAGCTCTGGCCCAAACCATTGTGCTAGCATTGTGCTAGCATTCTGCCAGCCGGTTACATCAATCGTGTCCTGACACCAGTCAGCGGGCATGTCTCCCACGATTGTATTAGAACTTCGAGCGAAACAAGTGTAATTGTTGGCCCTTGGGGTAAACACTGGAGGTAACGTGGAATTCTTTACAGGTGGGAAAATAGCACTTAAGGTGGTACAATTTGGAGGGTCCGCCTGCATGGTGAGGGCCATCATGCAGTGAAATCCTGTTGTGTCTATATTAGGAAACCATGACTCTGGCAGGAAGGGAAGACTATGTATCGGAGAGCGAATGTGATGTATAAAACTGGTTTGTTGGTCTCATTTTCATGAGACCAAAAGGGGGACTTGTAAATATATGGCTTGGTGCGAGGCATTCGGAAGCCTTTGATGATGTATCTGTTTCGCGCGCAAGAGGAGGTCACGTGGTGTTCTGTTTCGCGGGCAGAAGACAATCCCATCTCAGTGATAGCATGATGTTCCTGGCCGAGGAACACGCGATGCAATTACTCATATTCATTGCGGTCGCTGTCATCCAGTCCAGCCATAGGTTCTTATCCCCATACCCGGTGGCTAATTTAATAATGTCCCTTCTCGTGAGGTTGTTGTGGTCTATTACCACGACTCCTGAACTTGGTTCTACCACCATGCTTGTTGTGTTTTCAGTTTGTGGCTGGTTCGTAGGAGGGTCCACGAAGGTTACCTTCACTAGTCCCATGTTATCCACTCCTGATTGATCTACACCTATTACAAAATAAAAGCTTCTGTCATCACTCCCACAGTAAATCTGTACCTCTTTGGGACCAGCGTTAATATCGAATCTTGTCAGGGTTAACAAGAGTGGATTTTTTAGCTCTGAGGAATGATCGAGTTGCCCCTTTGTCAGGCTCCCATGGTCTCGAACTTACCATCTATTATCCGAGGGTGACGACTTCTTGGGTGTCCATCGTACCCCTGTCCATGTTAATACACGACGGGCATGGGTCATAGTAAATAGCATAGAGGCAAAGATATACATCATACTCCCTCCAGCTCCTTGTATCTTGGCCACAATCAATTACTTCGCATAAGTCAAACTGGTATGTTATACCATGGTTTTTATCATGTCTGATGTGTACCTGGCTCCCCGCCTCCCTTAAACATTTGTCCGCCTCTTGTCCTATTGACCTTTCATTCCTGGGACTTTCTCCCTCACCTGTGTATTTGTCCCTCATGGTTAATACCCCTATTAACAGCAGCATGACACTTATACATAAAATAATAGCAAAACCTCCCAACCTCAACAGCCGAGAGTAGTGTGGGCTTCTTACAGAGATACACATTATATCCTTTACACAACTTTCCTATATGTTTTAAACAAATTCTTCTTGTGTTCTGGTCCTGTCCTCACTTCTGCTCTCCAGAAAAACCTTTCCTTGGAGATCTTAAGAACCTCTCCCCCTTTTTCCAGAACCCTCTTCCTGCAAAAGTTAAAAGTTTAAGACCCTTCTACTCTTTTTCTGTTCTTATTTGTTCTAGAGTTCTCGTTGGCGGTTCCGTGGCTGCGCAGTGGCTCCAATGGTACCAGCTTTCTCCTTTCCCCTGTAATCTGACCGCATGAGATGTCCTCTCCACCACCTTGTAAGGTCCTGTCCACCTTGGCTCCGACCACTTCCGTTTGATCACCTTCAGCAGGACCCAGTCTGTGGTAGATGGCGCCTGGCTCTGTAGGTCTCCCTTTGCCGATCCAACCTGTTTGGAGAAAGCTGACACCAGAGCTGTTAGTTGGTCATAGTAAGGTTTGTACCTTAGAGAGGCTCCTCCTCCCTCTAACATCTGTATTCCAGCTCCTGGTCCCGGGAACTGCTGTCCTGTTGTCAGCTCATACGGGGTGAACCCTGTAATAGAGTTTACTGAGCTTCTAATGGACATTAAAGCTAAAGGTAGGGCATCCACCCAGCTTAACTTTGTTTGTGCACACACTTTTCCTATTTTTCCTTTTATGGACTGATTCATTCTTTCCACTTTTCCCTGTGACTGAGGATGGTACACTGACCCAAACGCATGTTTCAGTCCTAAAACTGCTTCAACGTCATGCAGGTCTTTATTCTTGAAATGTGTACCATTATCTGACCTGACTCTCTTTGGAAACTCATGCATTGGAATGTATTGGTTTATCAAGAATTTGATCATGGTTTTTGCGTCTTCCTTTATCGCAGGTATCGCTTCTGGCCAACCAGTGTACGCATCCACTGCTACCCAAAGGTACCGGTATCTGTTTACTCTCTCTATCATGTCAGTATAGTCAATCACTATTTCCTGACCTGGCATTCTTGGAAGAGGGAATTTTCCCTCGTGTGGTTTCACTGTTGCTCTCACATTGTATTCTGTACAAGTTCTACATTCTCTGATGTAATTTTCAATCATCGCTGGCAAGAACGGATGCCACCAATGTGTCAGATACCTCTGCATCTGTGTTTTTCTACAATGTGTGAGCCCATGAGCTTCCTGGAGCATGGAAGCTATCAAACCTGGGGGTAGCATTGGTCTACCGTCCAGTGACCTCCAAATCCCTTCTGACTCTGTGGTCCCTCTCTTTCTCCATACTGTCAGTTCATGAGGAAAGACTTTCTGCTGCTGTTTTACTAACACTTTGCATCGCAGGCGGCCAGCAGGTCTCTCTGTTTGCATCATTATATACTGTGCTGTATACCCTGCTGCTTTCTTTGCAGCTGAGTCTGCTTCCTGATTGCCCTTCGCTACTACTGTATCTGCTTTATCATGTCCTCTACACTTGACCACTGCCACTTCTGCAGGTTTCATTAGGGCCACCGCTAATCTTTTCATATCTTTTTCATGTTTAATTGGGGTTTTTGTTGCTGTTAAGAATCCTGCTCTGATCCATTGACTGAGTTCTACCTGTATAGCCCCTGCCACATATGCAGAGTCGGTGTAGATGTTTACTCTTTTTCCCTCTGACCATTCTAACACAGCTATCATTGCCTGTAGTTCAGCCAACTCGGCTGATTCTTTGCCTGTCACTTTTCCTGTCAACAGTTCCTCAAATCCCTCACTTGTCTGTCGCACCACTGCATAGGCTGCTTTAAGTCCTTCAGTTGGATGTCTGTAACAGCAACCATCTGTGAACAGCACTTCTTCTGGGTCTACTAGTGGAATTGCCTGTCAGTCTGCCCTAACTTTGGTATCTCTCTGTACCCTTTCCTCACACATGTGTGGCTCTCCTTCTCCCATGTTGTCAGCCATGTTGATTCCTTCGTGTGTGAAAGTTATATGTGGTGCATTCAGGATTTTCTCTAACCTGGTTTGCCGCAGTGACGTCATTGTAAAGGCTGTTGAGTTCACATAGGCCACTATACTATGCGTCATCAGTACTGTTAGTGAATGGCCCATGACTATATGTGCTACCTTTTGGAGAATTTTTGCTCCCCCTGCTGCATGTCTTGTACATGGCGGGTGTCTGTCCTCTATTGGGTCAAGGGTAACACTTACATACATCAGCACCTGCCTGCCTCCCCCTTTTTTCTGAAAAAGAACACCATTTATTGTGTGTAATTTTTCAGAAATATCGAGGAAAAATGGCTCTTTGTAATCCGGGACCGCTAAATCAGCAGCCCGCGTTAGGGCCTATTTAAGAGATATGAAACTTTCGTCTGCCTCCGTGGTCCACTGCAAATGGGCTGACAAATTTCTCATGCCTTGCTCATTTACCATGGCCCTCAGAGGGAAAGTGAGCTCCCCATATGATGCAACGAATTGTCTGCTGTATCCTGCCAACCCAAGAAATGAAAGCATGTCTTTTACAGTGACTGGTTTGGTATGATGCAGAATGGAGGATCTATGGGACGGAGACAAACCTATTCCTTTAGCGGAAAGAACTCTACCAAGAAAAGACACCGTTTGTCTGCAGCATTGCAATTTAGCCCGTGAGACTTTGAAACCGACACTATACAGGTGAAACAGCAATGACTTTGTGGCTGCCAGACAAGAAACATGGTCGGGTGCTGCCAAAAGAATGTCATCCACATACTGGATCAATACCACCCCCTTTGGGAGCGTCAGATCCTTCAGCTGCTGTTTCAGTCCCTGATTATACACCCCAGGTGACAAAATGAACCCTTGAGGGACCCTTGTATAACGTAGTTGTTGGCCTTTGTAGGTGAACGAGAAAATGTCCCTCAAATGGTCAGCTAGGGGCAAACAGAAAAACGCGTTGGCCAGATCAATGCACGAGAACCACTTATGGTCAGGGGTCAGCACAGACATCGCAGTGTATGGGTTTGGAACTGGAACTGTTGGAGTAGAGGCAACACTATTGATCCGTCTAAGATCATGCGCCATCCTATATTTACCTGTGTTCTGCTTCTCTACAGGTAAGATAGGAGTGTTCCAGGGTGACCGGAAGGGTTCTAGCACCCCTGCTGCTAACAATCCTTCAACTGTGTCGGCAATGCCGGCTTCAGCCTCTGGTTTGTGTGAGTATTGTCTCTGCCAAATCGGAGTGTGGTCTATTAAATTGAATGTGATTGGTGTGACGTGTTTACAGTGACCAACGTCCGTTGAACCTGCTGACCACAAGGTATCTGGTAGAGTGTCAAGCATCGCTGCAGCCTGTAGCTGATCTGTTTTTTCCCTGCCGTGAAACCTTTCAATCTGCCTATGTTCCATCAGTACCTTGTCAGTTGTCCTGTACATAATTCTGTAGGCTTCCTCTGATGGTGAATATTGTAAACCGGGTAACTGAGTCCAAACCCAATCAGTTAGCGCCATCAAACGTTTGGACATAGGTCCCAGATCCTTGGCCTGATATTCAGCATGCACGGCCAATGTGACATGAGGTATAGCTTCTTCAGACATCTCATACCATTCCAACTGTTCTGCAGTTAGTTCAACAACACCCGCCACACCTTCTTTCCCTAGCAGAATGCAACTGGAAGAAATATGCCATTGAGTCCCTTCTAGGTACTGATAGAATGCATGCTGATAGATTTCATTATCATCTCTATCATAATATAGGGTAACATGGAGGGGATCTGCAGGAGGAGCATAGGGATGCAGCATCTGAACCCAGGGTCGCCATTGGTTGTATAAAGACTGTATGCCGTTGTTTTGCCTGTTTTCGGGTTCGAGGAGTCCCCAGTATATATCTGCCCACTGCCCTTCTGCCATTGGTGATGTGTCCGGTGATAACATCATTTGGGATCCAGAGTGAATCATTGTCATAGAACAGTTGACAGAGTAGCCATTCGGAAAGGTCACTACCAGTCCGTCTGGTCCGCACAGAACCGAGGCCCTGCATCTCACCAGCAAGTCGCGACCCATCAGATTCACAGGGCATGCAGGTGATGAAATATACCGGTGACGGAAGGTCTGGCCAGCCACTGATATGATCAGTGGCGATGTCAAAGGCAGATTTTCTGGTTTACCCGAGAACCCTACTAACTGGACGCTGGAGGATGACATGTTTGACCGAGGTATATCACAAGTGATGGTAGAAAATCTTGCACCCGTGTCAACCAAAAAAGACAGATTCTTGTCCATTACCCTCATTTGCATGTAGGGGTCTGCCAACCCCACATGTCCCTGAGTTGTCGGGCCCCGTCAATATTCATACCCCTGCTCTTCCGGAATAGTTTGGGTGTACTGTCCTTGCACCGGGGCTGCAGCTGCATTTGGGGCTTGGTAAGGCTGAACAGCCCGTTGAGAAGGAGGCTGACTTGAGCGGACATACTGTCCTCGGATCGATCCCTGGCCTCCCTGAGATCCCCACAGCATGGGACAATCCCTTCTCCAATGCCCGGGTTGGCCACACTCAAAATAGGTATTGGGTGGCTGACCTCTGAGTCCTCCGTGGCCCCTTCCTCTACCACGCATTCCTCCTGCTACATCTATAGGCCTGCCCCCATAGTGGGGGTGGTGTGGCATCCAATCAGGTGTTGGGTCTAGACTCGGGAGGAGTGTTTTGAACGGCTGCTGAACCATCTGATTAGTCGTCTTTTGGGAGGCCTTCTTTGTATCATTAGCCTTCCTTCTAGCCTCATCGAGCTGTAACTTCAGCAACTGCACTTGAGCTGACTCGTTGCTCTGTTTATCTTCATCCTGTTTTGTCCTGTGACGCTTCATGTGGTGCGTCAAGTGTTTTTCCCACTGTTCTGTAGAACAACCTGGATACGGGATTACTCTCCATTGCCTCTTTTACTTCCTTAGGCATCCCTGCCATAACGGCATTTCTAAATAACATGGTCTGTAGCTGACCAGACCCTAGATGGCTCCCCGCAGTATCTGTCCACGTGCCCTTACACCTAGCCAAAAAAGGCAGGCATATCCTCACCCTCCTTCATTGTGAAGGTGAGTGAGTGCATCGCTCCCGGTGGAATCGGAAATCTATCCCTCATTGCCCTTCCCACACAGGTGGCATGCTGCGCAAACGAGTCTGAATCAGGTAGTAAGGTGGTCCCCGCAGAAGCTTCAATCTGCTGTATTTCCCACATACTCAATTGCTTGCCCAACAATGCTCTCCAGTCGCCCATGGCTAACTTGTGGCCTAGTGTATATTGGCAAAATTTAGTCATCCAGGGCCCACCTCCCTCCATGGGTGGGGACATTTTATCCAGGATGCAGTTCATGTCAGTAAATGTGAAGGGCTGATAAACATCCCCCATATAAGAGCCTCTGTAAATTAATGGCATTTGGTGGTGCTGATACTTTATGGGTTGTCATAATGTGTCTCTTTGACGCAGGTTATAACTTGTTTCAGGTAGGGGCTTCAGTGGAGGGCCATGTTCGGTATGCATTGTGAGTGAGCCTTTCAATGTGACGGGGTAGGTGTGTGGGTCATCCTCTGTCAGGGATTCTTCGTCCTCAATGTCCGTACTATTTTGAGACTCCTCCCCATCCAATTTCTCTCTGTCTCGTTCTTCTCTCAAATCTCTCCTTCTGTCTAAAAACCCATCACCTAGTAACTGACCTGAATCATGTAATCTTCCCCTCTTTTCATTCTCAACACTATACAGTGTTGAGTGAGCATCTGGCTCTTGCATTGATGAATGTCTCCCCTATTTTGGCTGTTCTTTGTTTCTGCTGTGTGTCATTATCACCCTGCTTGCCTCCTCTGCTTCCTTAACTCCCTGTTCAGCTTCTAGTGTTAGTTTTTCTACTTTTCTGATGCTTTCTTATACTGCTTCCGCCAGTCTCTCTTTTACTACGTTGTACTCTCTTGTTCCTACTTCTTGCACATCTAACACCCCTTCTTGAACATACATGAGTGGCATTTGTGTTACAGGATATGGGGGCGGTGGTTGTACCCCAGGCAATTTAGGATATAATGGCGCGGATGGTCCTGCCTTTTCTGTCTCCTTTGCCAGTTCTGTTTTAGAGGTACCACCTACTCTCTTTTGTAATGTTTCTACTGCTACACAGGCTAACGTCATGTTGTGCAGATGAATCCTCCTCTCTTCTTTCTCCTTGCCTTCTTTTGTCCACTTTCTTCTAACTAATATTGACCCGTTCTTTCCCTTCATGTGCTCTTCTACTTCTAGTTTAGCTTGCTCTTCTGCTTTTCCTAAAAATGGCGACAATTTCTTCCTCTCCTCATCTTTAGGGACTTTGCCCTATTTTTGTAATTCTTCCCAAACCTTGTTATATTTCTCCAGCATTGTTTTTTGTTTGTTCTTTGCAAGCCCACTGACTAACTGACTTCTGGCTTTACCCCACTGCTGTTTTATGGGCAACATTAAGTCAGAAGAACATCCTCCGTATTCTTCACACTCTTTATCAAATTCCCCTTCCATTTTATATGTTTTTTTTTAACCCTCCCGTCCAGTAGTCAAAGCAACCAAAGCAACCTACCAAAGCAACCCACCCAATCAGAAACAAATCCGGTGGCCAGTCAGTTTGTATGGAGTACACCCAAGCAACTGACCCTTTCAGTGAGAATTATCAGCAGTTTCGTTGTCACCGTTAGGTTTCCACTGCCGACTCTGTCTTGCTGAGAAACCACCGTCTTTGTTTTCAAGACACTACTGGCTTTTCTGCCACCCTCCGTACATTCCCCAATATAATTTTAAAACTTACAACACATCAATCATAAACCAAAATTTGTGAGCGTTGCTTTGATGAGATCCTGCTCAATGGACTTTAAACCTCCTCACACTTACGTACCTTGTTGCTTTTATGAGGACTCTAACCCCAGGGGACTTTAAACCTGTACGTATCAAACTTTGTTGCTTTTATGCGGACTCTAACCCCATGGGACTTTAAACCTGTACGTATTATATCAATACTTTATCCACTTACTATTACTAGGACACTTGCAGTATAATGACAACAATCAATTTGGTATCTCCAATTGCAGAACTTCGATATAAACAAGTGTCTGCTCACCTTTTTATGCGGCGCTGCTTGTTGTTGTCATCAGACGTCTGTTGTCCGTTGTTTCTATTTTTCTCTCTTTTCCGTCACTTCTCCATCTTCATCACGTCGGGGTCACCAAATTGTTGGACTTTGGCTCAATCTGCCAGCTTACTTTCCTCAATGTGTGAGCCGAGTCCTGCGTGTTCTTTAAATGAAGCAATAGGAGAAGATATCCGGTCTCAAACTCTTAGTTTATTTTAGCAGTAAGTGGACAAAGTATACAGAGCTCTGGGTCTAGACATTTCTGTCCCTGACAAACAACAAAGTGTATTAGTTCACAAAGTACGACCTATTCCTGTCCCTGACCCAGTCTTTTATACAATACAAAACGTCATGCTATCACTGAGATGGGATTGTCTTCTGATTGGCTGTTGATCTGACTCCATTCTCCGCCTTCTCGCGTTCCCGGATGTCCGACCCCACGTGACCTTCTTCTGCCCGTGAAACAGAACACCACGTGACCTCCTCGTGCGCGTAATAGAACACCACGTGACCTCCTCTTGCGCGCGAAACAGATACATCATCAAAGGCTTCCGAATGCCTCGCACCAAGCCATATATTTACACACCCCATCAGTCTACTCTTGATCATCAGTAAAATAATTGAAGATGTCATCAACAGTGCTTTAAAGCCGCACCTGCTCAGCTTTGCCCAGTTTAGGTTCAGCCAAGGCCACTCAGCTCCTTACTTCATTACACCCTTGGTTCAAGCATGGACAAAAGAGCTGAATTCCAGAGGTGAAGTGAGAGTGACAGTCCTTGACATCAACACTGCATTCAACTGAGTCTGGCATCAAGGAGCCTTAGCAAAACTGGCAGGAATGGGAGAAAGGGGACAAAATCTCCATCAATTGGAGTCATACCTGGTATATCAAAAGATGGTTATGGTTGTTGAAAGTCAGTCTTCACAGCTCCAGTACATCTCTGCAGGAGGTCCTCAGGGTAGTGTCCTCAGCCTAGCCATCTACAGCTGCATCATCAATGACCTTCCCTCCATCATAACATCTGAAGAGAGGGTGCTCACCATGTTCAACACCATTTGCGACTCCTCAGATACTGAAGCAGCCCATGTCCAATGCAACAAAGCCTGGATAATAAAACACAATCTAACCATCATCCCGTGACATTAAATGCTGTTACCATTACTGAATTCCTCACTATCAATATCCTGGGGCTTACCATTGATCAAAAACTCCACTGGAATCACATGCAATAAATGGATCTTCTTCTGAGTGGCAGCCAGTTATTAGTGGAATACTGGGACCCAATCAACCACCAACTTCTTCCACATGCTGTATACATCGCTATCCTTTATTTTATTCTGTTTCTTACATCTTAGTCCAAAATCCTAATGTCCACTTTCCTTTATTTTCCCCATAGGCTTCATCCTCTTACTGATCAAGAATCTAACTCAGCCATAAATATAGACAAGGACTCTGCCTCCACATATCTCTGTGGGAAGGAATTCCAAACATTTATAACCCTCTGTGAGAAGCAAGTCTTCCTCACCTCAAACTCAGATTGGCACCCCTTAATTCTGAAACCAGGCTCCCTGGGTCCAGAGGGAATTCCATGGCAATAGGGTCTAGTTGGACACATGGTATTGTTGAAACTGATCTGAACTGTGTGAGTTGCTAAATTCATGAGTTTGCTGCTTACAAATTCAGACATTCATCTGCACAGTTTTAATTGGTTTTCTTCCAGACATTTCAACACTTTTGGAAGACGCACTTTATTCAGCTAGTACCTCTGCTTGTGACTTCTGAAATAAATTGCAAACTAAACTCAGTATTCTTTTAACTTCAGAGGAAACACATATATTTTTAAAACTTAATTTTTCACAGCCTTGCAGAATTAAGAGTTTAAAATAGATATTCTAACATTCCTGCCCATACGCTACACACGCACACACACACATGTGCAAACACCTACACACTCATATACACATTAACACATTAAACTATTGTTTCACTTCAAGGGTTGTAAAAATGCATGCAAACAAATAGACCTCCTGGTTTCTTGACATCAAGCTCACAATAAAAATAAGATTAAAACTATGTCTCCCTCTTCATAGCACATAAATTACAAAATATTTATTAAAGTTAAATTAGCACATTATACTGAATAGTGGTTAATAATAAAGCATATTGAGCTCGAGTTTTTAATGTGTTGCAAAAGGAAAGGTTATAAATCTGTTGATTTATAGAACATAGAACAGTACAGCGCAGTACAGGCCCTTCGGCCCTTGATGTTGCACCAACCTGCAAAAGTAATTTGATAAGGTAAAAACAATGACTGCAGATGCTGGAAACCAGATTCTGGATCAGTGGTGCTGGAAGAGCACAGCAATTCAGGCAGCATCCGACGAGCAGCAAAATCGACGTTTCGGGCAAAAGCCCTTCATCAGGAATAATGAAGGGCTTTTGCCCGAAACATCGATTTTGCTGCTCGTCGGATGCTGCCTGAATTGCTGTGCTCTTCCAGCACCACTGATCCAGAAAAAAGTAATTTGATGCCCATCTAACCTACACCATTCCATTATTATCCATATTATATCCAATGCCCATTTAAACGTCCTTAATGTCAGTTAGTCTACTACTGTTGCAGGCAGGCCATTCCATGCCCCTGCTACTCTCTGAGTGAAGAAAATACCCCAATATCTGTCCTAAATCTATCACCCCTCAATTTAAAGATATGTCCCCTTGTGTTAGCCTTCACCGTCCAAGGAAAAAGGATCTTCGTGCCCACCATATTTAACCCTCTGATTATCTTATATGCCTCAATTAAGATTAGATTAGATTACATTACAGTGTGGAAACAGGCCCTTCGGCCCAACAAGCCCACACCGACCCGCCGAAGCATAACCCACCCATACCCCTACATTTACCCCTTACCTAACACTACGGGCAATTTAGCATGGCCAATTCACCTGATCTGCACATCTTTGGACTGTGGGAGGAAACCGGAGCACCCGGAGGAAACCCACGCAGACACGGGGAGAACGTGCAAACTCCACACAGTCAGTCGCCTGAGGCGGGAATTGAACCCGGGTCTCAGGCGCTGTAAGAGCCACCTCTTAACCTCCTTCTCTCCAACAAAAACAGCCTCAGTTACCTCAGCCTTCATCCTTAGACTTTCATTCCATACCAGGCAACATCCTCGTAAATCTCCTCTGAATCCTTTCCAAAGCTTCCACATCCTTCCTATAATGTGGTGACCAGAACTGCATGCAATACTTCAGGTGCAGCCTTTCCAGTGTCTTGTACAGCTGAAGCATGACCTCGTGGCTCCAAAACTCAATCCCCCACTAATAAATGCCAACATACCATTTGCTTTCTGAATAACCCTATCAAATTGGGTGGCAACTTTTGGGGATTTATGCACCTGGACACTGAGATCTCTCTGCTTATTTACACTGCCAAGAATTTTACCATTAGCCCCGTACTCTGCATTCCTGTTATTTTTTCTGAAGTGAACTACCTCACACTTTTCCGCATTAAACTCCTTTTGCCACTTCTCAGCCTAGCTCTGCATCTTATCTATGTCCCTCTGTAACCCACAACATTCTTCAGCACTATCCACAACTCTGCCCACCTCACTAACCCATCCTTCGATTCCCACATCAGATCATTTATAAAAATAACAAATAGCAGTGGCCTCAAAATAGATCCTTGAGGCACACTACTGGTAACTGAGCTGCAGGATGAACATTTCCCATTAACCACCACCCTCTGTCTTCTTTCAGCTTGCCAACTTCTGATCCAAACAGCTAAATCACTTTCAATCCCAAAACTCCATATTTTGTGCAATAGCCTAACATGTGGAACCTTATCAAACTCTTTACTGATGCCCATATGTACCAAATCAACCGCAAAACCTTCATATACCTGTTTTGTCATCTTCTCGAAGAACTCAGGAAAATTAGTGAGGTACGACCTACCCTTCACAAAACCATGTTGACTATCCATAATGAAATGATTCCTTTCCAGGTGATTATAAAGCCTATCTCTTACAATCTTTTCCAATACCTTATCCATAACCAAAGTAAGGTTTACTGGCCTATAATTACAAGGGTTGTCCCAATTCCCCTTCTTAAACAAGGGAACAACATTTGCTATCCTACAGTTTTCTGGCACTACTCCTGTCGACAATGATAACACAAAGATCGAAGCCAAAGGCTCTGCAATCTGCTCCCTGGCTTCCCAGAGAATCCGAGGATAAATCCCATCCGGCCCAGGAGCCTTCTCTTATTCAGATCTTCCAAAATTACTAAAGCCTCCTCTTTGTTAACCTCAATCCCATCTAATCTTGTAGCCTGTAACTCCGTACTCTCACTAACATTGCCTTTTTCCAGTGTGAATACTGACAAAAAGTATTCATTAAGCGCTTCTCCTATTTCCTCACACACACAACTTTCCACTACTATCTTTAATTGACCCTAATCTTACTCTTGACTCTGACGCCAGTTTAATATGATTTAGTAAAGTTGACACGTAGCGAAGGCCTTATCAACACTACGCTTGTTAAGAAGCAGCAGGCCAAACATTGGTAGGAAATGGATATGCTTTTATTTTAAAATGGTTTTCCTTTTGGATTAAGAAGAAGAGCAGATCGAATTTTTGCATCTGATAAAGGAATATGGAGACTCCTCCGCCCTGCGCTTTCCTTCCTTCATTATCAATTATGAACTCACACTTTCTGACCTAGAATGTCCTAGCCAGCTTCCTACACCTGAAAGTTAAAACTACTATGATACCCGTATCAATAGGATTGTTGCTTGGTAAATTAGAGAAAAATATATTCAAGTATCTTCAATTATCGCATAAGACCTGAAAAAAGCTGGCAATATGTGCTTAGATTCTCTGGAGTTTAAAATAATGAGAGGTGAACTTATTGAAGAGTATAACATTCTTCGGGCGCTTGCCCAGTCTGATATTGGGTAGCCATTTCCTCTGTCTGAATAATTTGAAATGTTGGATCATCATTTGATGATGAGGTTTAGCCATTTAGGACAGAGATTAGGTGACTTTTTTTTCCACTTACCTGGTTGAGAAATTTTTAAACGTTCTTCCACAGAAGGTTGTAGATGTTCAGTTGAGAAAGCTAATAACAACAATAGATTGTTGGGTACAAGTGTCCTCCCTTATCTGCCGGTGATGCATTCCAAGACCTACCGTGGATGTCCGAAGTCACGGATAATAGCGAAACCTATCATTTAAATGGGAAATTTACCTCCCCGGCAGCCCCCTAGAATTATTTCTGGAATGTTCCATGCAATATTTTTGAGCTGCAGTAAACCGCGGATAACTAAAACCGCGGAAACTGCATCTGTGGATACAGGCATTCTACTGTGTTAAGGAATTCAAAGAATAAGGAGAGAACATGACAAGTTGAATTGAGAAAGAAGGCCAGCGATGATTTTTTGGATTAGGCTTAATGGACTGAAAGGTCCAAGTCATGCTTATACTCTAAACTCCTTATAATTAAATGTAACAAATTCTTTATCAATAAGTCAAAAATTAATTTATTGTGATTAATTGTTAATTAATTTTTTGACTACTCTGTTGATCACATAACATTACAACAACCAAGAGACTCCATGTTTGTTGATAAACTTTCTTCAATTCTTGTTAGAAAACCATGTAGTGGTCTGTGTAAGTGCATAAGATATCAAAAACTTCAAAAGATCTTTTGCTCATTGAAGTTCATCGCTCCATAATATTGATTTTCTCATTATACCATTTAACAGTATTTTGAGTAACATAAAAGTTAATCCATTTATTTCCTTGATTAGTGGACTGTTCTAAATATTTATCATTTTGGTGCAAAGATGTGCTCCTGATATTCAATTTTATTTTACTTCTCATTGATTTCTAGCTAGTACTGCTTGGTTGACTCCCACTTAATGATTTTTATAACTTGATTAGCCTTCTCACTGTCACTCATACATAAATCCAGTTTCTGTTTGTCAAGATTTGTCAACTGCGTCAAGTACCTCTGTTGTAAGTTGTAACAGAGTACAGTAACTGATTCAGCTTCTCAGGCCATTTACAGATTGAAAAATGCTCGGGATGTAGGTTTGCTCATTGAGCTGGAAAGTTCATTTCCAGACCACTAGGTAACATTTTCAGTGGGCCTCAGGCTAAGCACTGCTGATAAATCCTGCTTTCTATTTATATGTTTGGGTTTCTTTGGGTTGGTGATGTCATTTCCTGCAGTGAAGTCACTTTATGTTCTTTTTCTCAGGGAGTGGTAGGTGGGGTCCAACTCAATGCATTTGATGATAGAGTTCTGGTTGATGACATCACCACAAGAAATGACATCACCAACCCAAAGAAACCCAAATATATAAATAGAAAGCAGGACTTATCAGCAGTGCTTTGCCTGAGGACCACTAAGATGTTACCTTGTAGGGTGATGAAACATCTGGAAAAGAACCTTCCAGCTCAGCGAGCAAATCTATATCCAGAACCTCGACCTGAGCTACAAATCTTGTCAAAATTTGTTATGAAAAATGCTTATATGCACTCATATGTTAAGTTCTGAGTCTAAATTTTATTTTCTTCAGCAAAAGCATTTTTTGTAAACCTTCCTTTGAGAGAAATATGATTGTATCAAGTCACATTTTAAAAGTTGACACAATATTGACAGTAGACAGTACTATGTGCAATTGTCACTGTTATGTAAGTAATTGGACCACTTCTAGAAAATAAGAGAAAGTGAGGACTGCAAATGCTGGATATCAGAGTCGACAAGTGTGATGCTGGAAAAGCACAGCAGGTCAGGCAGCATCCGAGGAGTAGGAAAGTTGACATTTCAAACATAAGCTCTTCATCAGGAAGGAAAAAAATACCAATGACTTTGGCTGAATAAGCCCATGGAGAAAGATGGTTAACAAGATATCCAAGAGTGGAATTTGAGCAAATAGTTTATTTCTTTAACGGGGCATTCATAACTTGCAAGTTGTGAAACACAACAAAGGTAACCACAGACAATCTGATAAGATGCTGAGGATAACCATGGGAGCTCTAATGATTGTCAAATGATGATGATGAATGTTTTATTGTATTGTCATAAAATCGCACAATGTTCTATTTTGATAATTTGCCTTTTGAATGCAATTTGACTACTGCCATGCACGCAAACTGTACTCAAATTGCATTGTGCTTTTAATGAAGGTCAACAACAGCATGCAAAGGTCGCACATGGAAATAAGCTTCAAATTTAAATATTCTTAAATATTCCTTAAATTAACCTCAGCATGCAAAGATGTGAATAAGAAACAGCAGTGAACTAGGAAAGACCATTAACCCCCAAGCCCATTCGTTCAAATAATAACTAATTATGATCGCGTTTCATGGGTTTTGCTCAATGCATTTATTATTTTTTATTTCATTTTGTTTTTAATTATGCTCCAATTCTACACCTTCATAAGATCTGCGTATTACCCAGATTGTTTGTTGGCTAAGAGAGTGTGAAACCTTTTCTCATCTCACTACTGCATTGTAACCAATTACTACTAGTGCCCAAAGTGAACTGGAGTAACCCCCTTATTAAACCTTCCTCAATGTGAAGCATTCTTTCCTTTTCGAGCAGCAGTAAAACCCTCAAAGAAGGAAATTGATGTCTTGAGTTCACACTCGACAAGTCAATTCTACAAATTATTTCATACTGTTAATCAAAATTTTTCTTCTTTATTTTATGAAAACTACACTAATCTGTTCTTTAAAGTTTCCATATTACCATATGTGATGGATAGATGTTTCTTTAATGGTAATGTTACTGCTCAATTATGAGATTTCTTTTTGAGGAGCTGTTGTCATCATTTGGAGGTTTCACCTTTATGTAGATACTTTCAAAATAATCGAGATGGTAACATGGCTCATCTTTTTGTATTAATTGGCAAGATTAACCAGAGGGATTTTTCTTTTTATTAATCATTAGTTCGATGTGGGTGTCACTGGCTGGGCCAACATTTATTTCCCATGACTTATTGCCCTTGAAAGTGGGGTGCTGAGCTGCAGTCCATTTAGTAGATGTTGACCTACGAAGTCATCAGGAAGGGGGTTCCACGATTTTAATCCATTATCACTGAAGGAACAGCTATATATCTATAGACTCAATATGTGTAGCATGGAGGTGTACTTGCAGTTGGTTCCCAAGTATCTACTGACCTTTTCTGTTGAGATGGCATTGTTTGTGAGTTTGGAAGGCACTGTTTAAGGATCTTTGGCAAATTTCTGCAGTGTGTCTTGTAGATAGTATACATTGCAGCTACTGAACATTGTTGGTAGAGGCAATGAATGTTTGTAGTTGTGGTGACAATCAAATGGGCTGCTTTGTCCTGGATGGTGTCTTGTTTCTTGAGTGTTGTTGGAGCTGCATTAATCCAGACAAGTGGGGAATATTTCACCACACTCCTGACTTGTGCCTTATGGATGGTGGAGGCAGGAGGTGAGTTACTCATTGCAACATTCCTAGCCTCTGACATGCATTTGCAGTCACAGTATTTATATTGTGATTCCAATTGAGCTACTGGTCAATAGTAACCCCCAAGAAGTTGATAGTGTGGGATTCAGTGGTAGTAATGTCACTAAACATTAAGGAGCAACGGTTAGAATCTCTTATTGGAGATGGTCAATTGCTGCATTTGTGTGACACGAATGTTACTTGCCACCTATCAGCCCAAACCTGGATATGCTACAGCTCTTCTTGCAATTTTGGGCAGAAATTGCTTTAGTATCTGAAGTATCATGAGTATAAAGTCAGAATGAAGCATAAAATCAGCTTTTACATGCACATAGTTAATGTTCAGTTCAATCTTTCAATTGCTACACACAACATAATAAACCAAAATTATCTCCAAAGTATAAAATAGATAGGATTCTTTGGTTGCTGCAACAAATTGCACACTGCTTGAAAAGCCTTCTCCAGTGTCTCTGTTAGAGTGAATGTTTTGTCATCCCATGAGCAGATTTATCCAAGTCCCATAATATCCCATTATCCTTCCTTTCTAATACCTTTCATTTCTGCAAAAGCAGAATATTGTGACTACTGGATTCACTGAAAATACAAGCAGATCTGGGATGGACCTGCGGATGGACAAGGCAGGACAGGTAACTTTCCAGGAGAATATTGGGCATACTTAGAGATTTAACAATTTCTAAGCGAGGTAGGGAAAGCTGGGGCCCTGTGAAGAAAGAACAAAAGAAGCGATCTGTGACGGAATGAAAGGCAGGACACATAAACTAATAAAAGACTAATGATGCAAGGCAAAAGGAAGTGATAATGCAACAAGCAGAGAAATAAAAGATGTGTTTAGTGGTAGTGTGATTGGGGAAGAAAAAACAGCAGAACACAACCAACATAAATAAATTGTATGCATTTCAAAATAAATTTGGGCCAGATGGTATTATGAAGGAGTATGACCATCCGACATTTGCTGCTAATTTAATTCAATTTCTGCTGAAATCCTGCCTCTGTTTTTGTGATCAACATAGAATATAGAACATAGAAAAATACAGCGCAGTACAGGCCCTTTGGCCCTCGATGTCACGCCGATCTAAGCCCACCTAACCTACACTAGCCCATTATCCTCCATATGCCTATCCAATGCCTGTTTAAATGCCCATAAAGAGGGAGAGTCCACCACTGCTACTGGCAGGGCATTCCATGAACTCACGACTCGCTGAGTAAAGAACCTACCCCGAACATCTGTCCTATACCTACCACCCCTTAATTTAAAGCTATGCCCCCTCGTAATAGCTGACTCCATACGTGGAAAAAGGTTCTCATGGTCAACCCTATCTAAACCCCTAATCATCTTGTACACCTCTATCAAGTCACCCCTAAACCTTCTTTTCTCCAATGAAAACAGCCCCAAGTGCCTCAGCCTTTCCTCATACAATCTTACGACCATACCAGGCAACATCCTGGTAAACCTTCTCTGCACCCGTTCCAGTGCCTCCACATCCTTCCTATAGTATGGCGACCAAAATTGCACACAATATTCCAGATGCGGCCGCACCAGAGTCTTATGCAACATGACCTCAGGGCTCCGGAACTCAATTCCTCTAGCAATAAAAGCCAAAAACGCCATATGCCTTCTTCACCGCACTATTTACCTGGGTGGCAACTTTCAGAGATCTGTGTACATGGACACCAAGATCCCTCTGCTCATCCACACTACCAAGTATCCGACCATTAGCCCAGTACCCCGTCTTTTTGTTACTCTTACCAAAGTGAATCACCTCACACTTACCTACATTGAACTCCATTTGCCACCTTTTTGCCCAGCTCTGCAACTTATCTATATCCTGCTGTAGCCTGACCCATCCTTCCTCACTGTCAACAACTCCACCGACTTTCGTATCATCCGCAAACTTGCTCACCCAACCTTCTAGCCCCTCCTCCAGGTCATTTATAAAAATGACAAACAGCAATGGTCCCAAAACGGATCCTTGCGGAACACCGCTAGTAACTGCATTCCAAGATGAACCTTTACCATCAACTACTACCCTCTGTCTTCTTCCAGCCAGCCAATTCCTAATCCAAACCTCCAACTCACCCTCAATGCCATACCTCTGTATTTTTTGCAGTAGTCTACCATGGGGAATCTTATCCAACGCCTTACTAAAATCCATATACACCACATCTACCGCTTTACCCACGTCTACCTCCTTAGTCACCTTCTCAAAGAATTCAATAAGGTTTGTGAGGCACGACCTGCCCTTCACAAAACCATGCTGACTATCCTTGATCACATTATTCCTATCCAGATGTTCATAAATCCTATCCCTTACAATTCTCTCTAAGACTTTGCCCACAACAGAAGTGAGACTCACCGGCCTATAGTTACTAGGGTTATCCCTACTCCTCTTCTTGAACAAGGGAACCACATTTGCTATCCTCCAGTCTACTGGCACTATTCCTGTAGACAACGAGGACATAAAAATCAAGGCCAATGGCTCTGCAATCTCCTCCCTTGCTTCCCAGAGAATCCTAGGATAAATGCCATCAGGCCCAGGGGACTTATCTATTTTCACCCTTTCCAGAATTTCCAACACCTCTTCCCTACATACCTCAAAGCCGTCCATTCTAATTAATTGTGACTCAATATTCACATCGGCAACAATGTCCTGTTCCTGAGTGAATAGTGACAAAAAGTATTCATTCAGTGTCTCCCCAATCTCTTCAGCCTCCACACGCAACGTCCCACTACTATCCTTGACTGGACCTATTCCTACCCTAGTAATTCTTTTATTCCTGACATACCTATAGAAAGCCTTAGGGTTTTCCCTAATCCTACCAACTAAGGACTTTTCATGTCCCCTCCTTGCTGCTCTTAGCTCTCTCTTCAGGTCCTTCCTGGCTACCTTATAACTCTCAATCACCCCAATTGAAGCTTCACGCCTCATCTTTGCATAGGCCGCCCTCTTCCATTTAACAAGGGATTCCAATTCCTTATTAAACCACGGCTCCCTCACATGACCCTTTCCTCCCTGCCTGACAGGTACATAATTATCAAGGACACTCAATAGTTGCTCCTTGAACAAGCTCCACATATCAATTACGCCCTTGCCTTGAAGCCTACTTTTCCAAGCCACGCATCCTAGTTCGTGCCTCACCGCATCATAATTTCCCTGCCCCCATCTATAACTCTTGCCCTGTAGTGCACACTTATCCCTCTCCATCACTAGAGTAAAAGTCACCGAATTGTGGTTACTGTCCCCAAAGTGCTCACCTACCTCCAATTCTAACACCTGGCCTGGTTCGTTACCCAGAACCAAATCCAGTATGGCCTCACCTCTTGTTGGCCTGTCTACATATTGTGTCAGGAAACCCTCCTGCACACATTGGACAAACACCGACCCATCTAACGAACTCGAGCTATAGCTTTCCCAGTCAATATCTGGAAAGTTAAAGTCCCCCATAACAACCACCCTATTACTTTCACTCTTCTCCTGAATCATCCTCGCAATCCTTTCTTCTCCATCTCTAGGACTATTAGGAGGCCTGTAGAAAACTCCTAACAGGGTGAGCTCACCTTTCCTATTCCTAACCTCAGCCCAAACTACCTCAGATGGAGAGTCTTCATCCATCGTCCTTTCCACAGCTGTAATACTAGCTTTGATAAGCAATGCCACACCTCCCCCTCTTTTACCCCCACCTCTGACCCGACTAAAACATTTAAATCCTGGAAACTGCAACAGCCAATCCTGTCCCTGTTCTACCCATGTCTCCGTAATAGCATCGAAATCCCAGGTACCAACCCATGCTGCAAGTTCACCTACTTTATTTCATATACTTCTTGCATTGAAGTATACACACTTCAAGCCACTTTTCTGTTTACAGGCACCCTCCTTTGAGATTGATGCCTAACCTCCCTACACTCCAGGTCCTGCACCCTAAAGCTACAGTCTGGGTTCCCATGCCCCTGCAGAGTTAGTTTAAACCCCCCCCCCAAGAGCACTAGCAAACCTCCCTCCAAGGATACTGGTGCACCTGAGGTTCAGGTGTAGACCATCCTGTTTATAGAGGTCCCACCTTCCCCAGAAAGAACCCCAGTTATCCAGATACCGGAATCCCTCCCTCCTGCACCATCCCTGTAGCCACGCATTTAACTGTTCTCTCTCCCTATTCCTCGACTCTCTATCACGTGGCACGGGTAACAAACCAGAGACAACAACTCTGTTTGTTCTAACTCTGAGCTTCCAACCTAGCTCCCTGAAAGCCTGCCTAACATCCTCAGCCCTCCTCCTACCTATGTCGTTGGTGCCCATGTGGACCACGACTTCGGGCTGCTCCCCCTCCCCCTTAAGGACCCGGAAAACACGATTAGAGACATCACGTACCCTTGCACCTGGGAGGCAACATACAGAACGTGAGTCTCTCTCACCCCCACAGAACTGCCTATCTGTGCCCCGAACTATCGAGTCCCCAATAACTATTGCTCTGCTCTTCTCCACCCTTCCCTTCTGAGCAACGGGGACAGGCTCCGTGCCAGAGGCCTGAACCCCATTGCTTACCCCTGGTAAGTAGTCCCCCCCACAAGTATCCAAAACAGTATACTTGTTCTTGAGGGGAATGGCCACACGGGGTCCCTGCACTGGCTGCTTCCTACCAGTCCCCCTAACTGTCACCCATCTGTCTGCAATCTTTGGAGTTACTACTTCCCTAAAGCTCCGATCTATGACCCCCTCTGCCTCCCGAATGATCTTATGTTCATCCAACTCCAGCTCCAGTTCCCTAACACGGTCCATGGCATTCCTCACCTCAAACATGTTGCAAGAGGAACATTGCACTGCCTTCACTGCCATCCCTCTAAAAGTAACCTTTTAAAAAAAAACTAGGTCTAAAGAATAGAACGAGCAAAATGCAGCACTTACCTACTTACCACAGCGGGTCTTATTTTTAGGTTAGAGGAGGAGGGAGGGTGGAAGACACTACCTCTGTAGTGTCTCGGGTTCCTCTCCTGCACGCTTTTATAGGAAAAACAACCTACCCAGGTAAGCTTGCGCTACACCAGCTTCCGGCTGCCCCTCTGGTCGTCGTCACTACCCCCTGCTGCTCCCGCTCTTTCTGTGAAGAAAAATAAAACACCGCTGCCCGCTACCGGTAAGTAATTTTAAAACAAACTGTCTCACCTTAGCTGTAGCCTTCCGGGTTCGTTTAAACTCAGCTGCTGCTCGCACTCAAATCATGGAAATCATGAGCACAGAAGACTGTGGAGGCCAGAATCACTGAAGGTATTCAAGAGTCTTGACTTCTCCAAAGTGCTTAGCACAAGGTTTCAGGATTCAATCCTATTGAAAATCTAGGTTAGGCACTCATCCACTATCTGAATGCCAACATGCATCAAATCCAAACCAGTACTGTCAGTTACTCCTGATCAATCCTTGTCCACCATGAAAATCCATGTACAACGCCTCATCGTATTTCCAGAAGGAATGCACTTAAAGTTCACTAGGCTGATACCCAGGATGAGCTGAAAATGTGTTGCTGGAAAAGCGCAGCAGGTACCCAGGATGACAGGATCATCATATGAGGATGGACTGGATCTGCGTTCATTAGAGTTTAGAAGAATGAGAGGGAATCTAACTGAAATGTATAAATTACTAACAGGGCTGGACAGATGAGATGGAGGGAGCACCTTTTCCCTGCTTGGGGAGTGTCATAGTCCCAGGATATAGAGTAGAGCATTTAGGACTGAGAAGAGGAAACAATTCTTCACTGAAACAGTGGTCAATTCGTGGAAATCATGAGCACAGAAGACTGTGGAGGCCAGAATCACTGAAGGTATTCAAGAAAAAGATTGATAAGCTTTTTAGACATTAAAGGAAACAAGGAGAATGGAGAGAAAATGGGAATATAAGTCAGAGAATCAGCAATGGTCCTATTGAGTGGTGAAACAGGCTTGAAAGGCTGAATGGAGAAAGTGAGATCTGCAGATGCTGGAGATCAGAGATGGAAATGTGTTGCTGGAAAAGCGCAGCAGGTCAGGCAGCATCTAGGGAACAGGAGAATCGACGTTTCGGGCATTAGCCCTTCTTCAGGAAAGGCTGAATGGCCTATACCTGCTCCTAGTTTCTGTCTGTTCATAATCTATTCCAGGCCTCTGCTTCAACCAGCATTGCCTTCTTGTTTTGAGTTTATCGTGCTTCCTGTGCATCTCTTTTACATCATCAAATATGAAACATTCTGTGGCTCTGCCCTCTATAACTATCTCATGAAACTGTAAGCATCGCTGCCTTCTAATCACTTTAAAATGTCTCTTCCAACACCTACTCTAATATATTTCTCACTACTGCCTGGTATGTTTATCTGCAGCAAAGTACTTTGCGATGTTTGCGATGTTTAAAGAATTATGTAAATTCAAACTGCCTTTGTCACTTCGATTTCTCTTTATCTTTTTTTAACAGGTATGTCACCAACAAACAAGAAAACCTGTACATCAATGCTATTCTGATTTCAGTTGCTAGGATTGGTCCACCATAAATCATCTAAACACATTTGTTTGTTTTCTATCATCAGTGTCTCATTCAGTATTAAGGCTGAGCTGAAAAGTTCATATAGCCTACTAATATATTACACAGTTCATTGAAGGTTCAATGTAACGAAAGTTTCATGAAGTATTAAAATTAAAATTTCCATTAATATGATAATAACAGTGCTGCACAAATGCCAAGCAATAAGTATCTCCTATAAGAATCTAACTATTCCCCTTGACATTCGATTGGATTGCCATCACTGAATGCCTTACACCTGGTCATCAGGTGTGAGGCACTGTCATTGCTGTTATACGTGGTACAGGTCTGTCCTATTCCCAGAACTTGTGTCGCTGTAGTCACCCGGGCCAGCTTCCATTTTATATGGAGATCAAAGATGGACCGGGTCCGAAGGGACTCGATGTATAGCGATCTGGGTAACGGGGGAAAAAACACACCAAATGCCACCCTCACCCTGATGGCCACCTTTGTGTGTGGCTGCATCAAGCTGTGTGTGGATCCCCGGTACGCAAACACCAAGTGTCACTACGTACTGAGGTTCTACCTGTCCCTGATGTTGCGAAGTATTGGCCTGGCCTCGCTGCCATGGAACGCTCCAAGTAGTTGGATTGTTCCGTATCACCTGTCCTTCGTGGAGAAGTTTATGAAGAAAAACATCTTTGACCACAAGTCCATTAGGAAGTGGTCAGCACGTTGTGTCCTTGAGACCCTTCGGGAAAAGGAGAGGGCGGATCCTATCAAGCGGTTCCCTGAGCAGACTGTCAAAGCCATTTGGCAGAATGCCTCATCACCAGAACTTTCCAACAAGCACCAAGACATGGCTTGGCTCGTGGTGAGAAGGGCTCTGCCTGTGAGATCCTTTATGCACGCCCGGACTCTCTCCCGCACCGCATGCTGCCCTCGAAGCGGCTGCGGGGTGGGATGGGGGGAACGAGACTGTCACACACCTCCTTCTGGAATGTGCCTATGCAGAAGAAGTCTGGAGAGGAATGCAGTGGTGTTTGTCCAGGTTCATCCTGAGCAGCGCCGTGACGCGGGACTCCGTGCTCTACGTTCTGTTCTCCGGGACGCACACCGAAACGAACATCAGCTGTGCCTAGAGGATCATCAACTCGGTGAAAGACACTCTTTATGTGGTCTGAAACCTATTGATCTTCCAGCTGAAGGAGTTGACCCCGACTGAGTGTTGCAGACTGGCACATTCCAAGGTCTAGGACTACATGTTGAGGGACGCGCTGAAGCTTGGGACAGCTGCCGCCAAGGCGCGGTGGGGAAAGACCGCCGTGTAACATCTGCCTGCCTAAAGAAGAACAGGGGGCCTTTGCAGTCGTCTGGGCTCCGCTGACGCCTCAGCAGAAGAGCTGGATAGTAAATATATAGGAAAAATAAATTTCGATGTCTGTATGTAAAGCAATGTCATGTGTGCACAAGATTGGCATGACCAATTGTATACAGATCGAAATAATTTTATGAATAAAGTATATTTTTGAAATAATAAAAAAAAAGAATGCCTTACAATCAACATCCTAGTTGCTGGAAACAGCAGACTAAGACTAGGATTCCTGCAGCAAGTTACTGAGCACCTATCTCTCAAAACCTTTCTACAATCTATAAAGCACTAGTCAGGAGTGTGATGGAATAATTCCCACTGGATGGTTGCAGGTCCAAAAACACTTAAGAAGTTTCATGTCATCCAAGACACAGCAGCCTGTTTGATTGGCATAACATCAACAAACAATCATACCCTCCACCACTGACATACAGTGATAGCTGTGTGTATTATTTACATGATGCTTTGCAGTAAATATCAAGGGTCTCTCAAGGACACTTTCTAAATCTGTAACCTCGACACTTAGAAGGAGAAAGTCAGCAAATGCATAGGAACATAACTACCTGCAAATTCTCCTCCATGCCAAACTCCGTTTTGCAATTTGGAACTATATCACTACTCCTTCACCTTCACTGGGTCAAAATAAGACCAAGAGGAGAAAGTGAGGTCTGCAGATGCTGGAGATCAGAGCTGAAAATGTGTTGCTGGAAAAGCGCAGCAGGTCAGGCAGCATCCAGGGAACAGGAGAATCGACGTTTCGGGCATAAGCCCTTCTTCAGGAATGAGGAAAGTTTGTCCAGCAGGCTAAGATAAAAGGTAGGGAGGAGGGACTTAGGGGAGGGGCGTCGGAAATGTGATAGGTGGAAAGAGGTCAAGGTGAGGGTGATAGGTCAGACTGGAGTGGGGGCGGAGAGGTCGGGAAGAAGATTGCAGGTTAGGAAGGCGGTGCTGAATTCGATGGATTTGACTGAGACAAGGTGGGGGGAGGGGAAATGAGGAAACTGGTGAAATCCGAGTTCATCCCTTGTGGTTGGAGGGTTCCTAGGCGGAAGATGAGGCGCTCTTCCTCCAACCGTCATTTTGTTGTGGTCTGGTGATGGAGGAGTCCAAAGACCTGCATATCCTTGGTGGAGTGGGAGGGGGAATTGAAATGTTGAGCCACAGGGTGGTTGGGTTGGTTGTTCCGGGTGTCCCAGAGGTGTTCTCTGAAACGCTCCGCAAGTAGCCGGCCTGTCTCCCCAATATAGAGGAGGCCACATCGGGTGCAGAGGATGCAATAGATGATGTGTGTGGAGGTGCAGGTGAATCTGTGACGGATATGGAAGTTTCCTTTGGGGCCTTGGAGGGAGGTGAGGGGGGAGGTGTGGGCACAAGTCTTGCACCTCCTGCGGTTGCAGGGGAAGGTGCCAGGAGTGGAGGTTGGGTTGGTGGGGGATTTGGATCTGACGAGGGAGTCACGGAGGGAGTGGTCTTTACGGAATGCTGATAGGGGAGGGGAGGGAAATATATCCTTGGTGGTGGGGTCCGTTTGGAGGTGGCGGAAATGACGGCGGATGATTCGCTGTACATGGAGATTGGTGGGGTGGTAGGTGAGGACCAGTGGGGTTCTGTCCTGGTGGCGGTTGGAGGGGCGGGGCTCAAGGGCGGAGGAGCAGGAAGTGGAAGAGATGCGTTGGAGGGCATCGTCGACCACGTTGGGGGGGAAATTGCGGTCCTTGAAGAAGGAGGCCATCTGGGTTGTGCGTTTTTGGAACTGGTCCTCCTGGGTGCAGATGCGGCGGAGTCGAAGGAATTGGGAGAATGGGATGGCGTTTTTACAGGGGGCAGGATGGGAGGAGGTGTAGTCCAGGTAGCTGTGGGAGTCGGTCGGTTTGTAGTAGATGTCCGTGTTGATTCGGAAGCCTGAGATAGAAATAGAAAGGTCGAGAAAGGGGAGGGAGGAATCTGAGACTGTCCGGGTGAATTTGAGGTCGGGGTGCAAGGTGTTGGTGAAGTGGATGAACTGTTCAACCTCCTCGTGGGAGCACGAGGTGGCGCCGATACAGTCATCGATGTAGCGGAGGAAAAGGTGGGGGGTGGTGTCAGTGTAGCTGCAGAAGATGGATTGTTCCACATATCCTACGAAGAGGCAGGCATAACTGGGGCCCATGCGGGTGCCCATGGCTACTCCTTTCGTTTGGAAGAAGTGGGAGGATTGGAAAGAGAAGTTGTTCAGGGTGAGGACCAGTTCAGTCAGTCGAAGGAGGGTGTCAGTGGAAGGGTACTGGTCGGTACGGCGGGAAAGAAAGAAGCAGAGGGCTTTGAGTCCTTCGTGATGGGGGATGGACGTAGTGTGACATCGAACAATTCTTCCGCCGCCTTCGCCTCCGTGCCTACTTCTTTAACCAAGACTCTCGCCCACCCTCTGACGACCCCTTCTCCTGCCTCCAACACACCCCATCCACCTGGACACCCCGTGCGGCCTCCTACCTGCCCTCGACCTCTTCATAGCCAACTGCCGCCACAATATTAACCGCCACCTGAACTCCCCCCACCCCTCTCACCCACTCCAACCTCTCACCCTTGGAACGCGCAGCCCTCCACTCCCTCCGTTGCAACCCCAACCTCACTATCAAACCAGCAGACAAGGGAAGCGCGGTAGTAGTTTGGAGCACCGACCTCTACACCGCTGAGGCCAAACGCCAGCTCGCAGATACCTCCTCCTACTGCCCCCTTGACCATGACCCCACCCCCTACCACCAAACCATCATCTCCCAGACCGTCCATAACCTCATCACCTCGGGGGATCTCCCATCCACCGCCTCTAACCTCATAGTCCCACAACCCCGCACCGCCCGCTTCTACCTCCTGCTCAAAATCCACAAACCTGACTGCCCCGGCCGACCCATTGTCTCCGCCTACTCCTGCCCCACCGAACTCATCTCCGCATACCTTGACACCGTCCTGTCCCCCTTAGTCCAAGAACTCCCCAGCTACGTTCGGGACACCACCCATGCCCTCCACATGCTCCATGATTTTCGCTTCCCAGGTCCCCAACGCCTTATTTTCACCATGGACATCCAGTCCCTGTACAACTCCATCCCCCATCACGAAGGACTCAAAGCCCTCCGCTTCTTTCTTTCCCGCAGTACCGACCAGTACCCTTCCACTGACACCCTCCTTCGACTGACTGAACTGGTCCTCACCCTGAACAACTTCTCTTTCCAATCCTCCCACTTCCTCCAAATGAAAGGAGTAGCCATGGGCACCCGCATGGGCCCCAGCTATGCCTGCCTCTTCGTAGGGTATGTGGAACAATCCATCTTCCGCAACTACATTGGCCCCATCCCCCACCTTTTCCTCCGCTACATCGATGACTGTATCGGCACCGCCTCGTGCTCCCACGAGGAGGTTGAACAGTTCATCCACTTCACCAACACCTTCCACCCCGACCTCAAATTCACCTGGACAGTCTCAGA